>NW_026907104.1:0-169984 GCF_033978795.1 Nerophis ophidion
CAAAACCAAACATGAAATTTGTCTAAAAAAGCCTGTAATATTGAATTTATGTGAGTTTGACCTGAATCAGGTATTTTGGAAAGGTTCAAAAATACAAAAATCAGGTTTTACTGGCCTCATATTGGTCAAACTCAAAATGTCAGTTTATGAAACATAACTCCAAAAATACACATGCAATATGTCTAATAATGCCTGAAGAAATGCATCTTTGAGAGTTTTCCTGAAAAAAAAAAACATTTGGTACCGTTTGCAAAAACAAAAAGTAATGTTTTACTCAATTTGACAGTAATGTACTTAGAATCCTGAGATAATGCGAATAAAGCAATAAAAATGTATTCCAACATAATTCCTAATCCAAACGTGCAAAGTGTCTAAAAATGCCTGTGATATTGAATACATGTGAGTTTTACTAGATACAGTTGTTTTTCTATGGTTTGCAAATTCAAAAATGAGGTATTACTCAATATGACTGTATACTGTAACACTCAATATGACAGTTATTTAAACATAACTCCTACACCACACATGGAAAATGGCTAATAATGCCTGAAATAATGCATCTTTGGGAGTTTTACTCGAAACATATGCTTTTTTAAATCTTGCAAATGCAAAAAGTAGTTTTTTACTCAATATGACTATAATGTTCTTAGAATCCTGAGATAATACGAAAAAAGCAATAAAAATGTATTCAAACATAACTTCTAAACAACACATGCAAAATGGCTAATAATGCCTAGAGATATGTATTTTTGTTAGTAGTACTAGAAAAATGATCTTTTGTAAGGTTTCTAAAGACACAAGTTAGTTTTTTTATTCAATATAACAGTGTGACTGTCAACCTAAACATGAAAGGTTTATAATCATAACTCCAAAACCAAACATGAAATTTGTCTAAAAAAGCCTGTAATATTGAATTTATGTGAGTTTGACCTGAATCAGGTATTTTGGAAAGGTTCAAAAATACAAAAATCAGGTTTTACTGGCCTCATATTGGTCAAACTCAAAATGTCAGTTTATGAAACATAACTCCAAAAATACACATGCAATATGTCTAATAATGCCTGAAGAAATGCATCTTTGAGAGTTTTCCTGAAAAAACACATTTGGTACCGTTTGCAAAAACAAAAAGTAATGTTTTACTCAATTTGACAGTAATGTACTTAGAATCCTGAGATAATGCGAATAAAGCAATAAAAATGTATTCCAACATAATTCCTAATCCAAACGTGCAAAGTGTCTAAAAATGCCTGTGATATTGAATACATGTGAGTTTTACTAGATACAGTTGTTTTTCTATGGTTTGCAAATACAAAAATGAGGTATTACTCAATATGACTGTATACAGTAACACTCAATATGACAGTTATTTAAACATAACTCCTACACCACACATGGAAAATGGCTAATAATGCCTGAAATAATGCATCTTTGGGAGTTTTACTGGAAACATATGCTTTTTTAAATCTTGCAAATGCAAAAAGTAGTTTTTTACTCAATATGACTATAATGTTCTTAGAATCCTGAGATAATGCGAAAAAAGCAATAAAAATGTATTCAAACATAACTTCTAAACAACACATGCAAAATAACTAATAATGCCTAGAGATATGTATTTTTGTTAGTAGTACTAGAAAAATGATCTTTTGTAAGGTTTCTAAAGACACAAGTTAGTTTTTTTATTCAATATAACAGTGTGACTGTCAACCTAAATATGAAAGGTTTATAATCATAACTCCAAAACCAAACATGAAATTTGTCTAAAAAAGCCTGTAATATTGAATTTATGTGAGTTTGACCTGAATCAGGTATTTTGGAAAGGTTCAAAAATACAAAAATCAGGTTTTACTGGCCTCATATTGGTCAAACTCAAAATGTCAGTTTATGAAACATAACTCCAAAAATACACATGCAATATGTCTAATAATGCCTGAAGAAATGCATCTTTGAGAGTTTTCCTGAAAAAAAAAACATTTGGTACCGTTTGCAAAAACAAAAAGTAATGTTTTACTCAATTTGACAGTAATGTACTTAGAATCCTGAGATAATGCGAATAAAGCAATAAAAATGTATTCCAACATAATTCCTAATCCAAACGTGCAAAGTGTCTAAAAATGCCTGTGATATTGAATACATGTGAGTTTTACTAGATACAGTTGTTTTTCTATGGTTTGCAAATACAAAAATGAGCTATTACTCAATATGACTGTATACTGTAACACTCAATATGACAGTTATTTAAACATAACTCCTACACCACACATGGAAAATGGCTAATAATGCCTGAAATAATGCATCTTTGGGAGTTTTACTCGAAACATATGCTTTTTTAAATCTTGCAAATGCAAAAAGTAGTTTTTTACTCAATATGACTATAATGTTCTTAGAATCCTGAGATAATGCGAAAAAAGCAATAAAAATGTATTCAAACATAACTTCTAAACAACACATGCAAAATGGCTAATAATGCCTAGAGATATGTATTTTTGTTAGTAGTACTAGAAAAATGATCTTTTGTAAGGTTTCTACAGACACAAGTTAGTTTTTTTATTCATTATAACAGTGTGACTGTCAACCTAAATATGAAAGGTTTATAATCATAACTCCAAAACCAAACATGAACTTTGTCTAAAAAAGCCTGTAATATTGAATTTATGTGAGTTTGACCTGAATCAGGTATTTTGGAAAGGTTCAAAAATACAAAAATCAGGTTTTACTGGCCTCATATTGGTCAAACTCAAAATGTCAGTTTATGAAACATAACTCCAAAAATATACATGCAATATGTCTAATAATACCTGAAGAAATGCATCTTTGAGAGTTTCCCTGAAAAAAAAAAAATTGGGAACCGTTTGCAAAAAAAAAAGTAATGTTTTACTCAATTTGACAGTAATGTACTTAGAATCCTGAGATAATGCGAATAAAGCAATACAAATGTATTCCAACATAATTCCTAATCCAAACGTGCAAAGTGTCTAAAAATGCCTGTGATATTGAATACATGTGAGTTTTACTAGATACAGTTGTTTTTCTATGGTTTGCAAATACAAAAATGAGGTATTACTCAATATGACTGTATACTGTAACACTCAATATGACAGTTATTTAAACATAACTCCTACACCACACATGGAAAATGGCTAATAATGCCTGAAATAATGCATCTTTGGGAGTTTTACTCGAAACATATGCTTTTTTAAATCTTGCAAATGCAAAAAGTAGTTTTTTACTCAATATGACTATAATGTTCTTAGAATCCTGAGATAATGCGAAAAAAGCAATAAAAATGTATTCAAACATAACTTCTAAACAACACATGCAAAATGGCTAATAATGCCTAGAGATATGTATTTTTGTTAGTAGTACTAGAAAAATGATCTTTTGTAAGGTTTCTAAAGACACAAGTTAGTTTTTTTATTCAATATAACAGTGTGACTGTCAACCTAAACATGAAAGGTTTATAATCATAACTCCAAAACCAAACATGAAATTTGTCTAAAAAAGCCTGTAATATTGAATTTATGTGAGTTTGACCTGAATCAGGTATTTTGGAAAGGTTCAAAAATACAAAAATCAGGTTTTACTGGCCTCATATTGGTCAAACTCAAAATGTCAGTTTATGAAACATAACTCCAAAAATACACATGCAATATGTCTAATAATGCCTGAAGAAATGCATCTTTGAGAGTTTTCCTGAAAAAAAACATTTGGTACCGTTTGCAAAAACAAAAAGTAATGTTTTACTCAATTTGACAGTAATGTACTTAGAATCCTGAGATAATGCGAATAAAGCAATAAAAATGTATTCCAACATAATTCCTAATCCAAACGTGTAAAGTGTCTAAAAATGCCTGTGATATTGAATACATGTGAGTTTTACTAGATACAGTTGTTTTTCTATGGTTTGCAAATACAAAAATGAGGTATTACTCAATATGACTGTATACTGTAACACTCAATATGACAGTTATTTAAACATAACTCCTACACCACACATGGAAAATGGCTAATAATGCCTGAAATAATGCATCTTTGGGAGTTTTACTGGAAACATATGCTTTTTTAAATCTTGCAAATGCAAAAAGTAGTTTTTTACTCAATATGACTATAATGTTCTTAGAATCCTGAGATAATGCGAAAAAAGCAATAAAAATGTATTCAAACATAACTTCTAAACAACACATGCAAAATAGCTAATAATGCCTACAGATATGTATTTTTGTTAGTAGTACTAGAAAAATGATCTTTTGTAAGGTTTCTAAAGACCCAAGTTAGTTTTTTTATTCAATATAACAGTGTGACTGTCAACCTAAATATGAAAGGTTTATAATCATAACTCCAAAACCAAACATGAAATTTGTCTAAAAAAGCCTGTAATATTGAATTTATGTGAGTTTGACCTGAATCAGGTATTTTGGAAAGGTTCAAAAATACAAAAATCAGGTTTTACTGGCCTCATATTGGTCAAACTCAAAATGTCAGTTTATGAAACATAACTCCAAAAATACACATGCAATATGTCTAATAATGCCTGAAGAAATGCATCTTTGAGAGTTTTCCTGAAAAAAAAAAACATTTGGTACCGTTTGCAAAAACAAAAAGTAATGTTTTACTCAATTTGACAGTAATGTACTTAGAATCCTGAGATAATGCGAATAAAGCAATAAAAATGTATTCCAACATAATTCCTAATCCAAACGTGCAAAGTGTCTAAAAATGCCTGTGATATTGAATACATGTGAGTTTTACTAGATACAGTTGTTTTTCTATGGTTTGCAAATTCAAAAATGAGGTATTACTCAATATGACTGTATACTGTAACACTCAATATGACAGTTATTTAAACATAACTCCTACACCACACATGGAAAATGGCTAATAATGCCTGAAATAATGCATCTTTGGGAGTTTTACTCGAAACATATGCTTTTTTAAATCTTGCAAATGCAAAAAGTAGTTTTTTACTCAATATGACTATAATGTTCTTAGAATCCTGAGATAATGCGAAAAAAGCAATAAAAATGTATTCAAACATAACTTCTAAACAACACAGGCAAAATGGCTAATAATGCCTAGAGATATGTATTTTTGTTAGTAGTACTAGAAAAATGATCTTTTGTAAGGTTTCTAAAGACACAAGTTAGTTTTTTTATTCAATATAACAGTGTGACTGTCAACCTAAACATGAAAGGTTTATAATCATAACTCCAAAACCAAACATGAAATTTGTCTAAAAAAGCCTGTAATATTGAATTTATGTGAGTTTGACCTGAATCAGGTATTTTGGAAAGGTTCAAAAATACAAAAATCAGGTTTTACTGGCCTCATATTGGTCAAACTCAAAATGTCAGTTTATGAAACATAACTCCAAAAATACACATGCAATATGTCTAATAATGCCTGAAGAAATGCATCTTTGAGAGTTTTCCTGAAAAAACACATTTGGTACCGTTTGCAAAAACAAAAAGTAATGTTTTACTCAATTTGACAGTAATGTACTTAGAATCCTGAGATAATGCGAATAAAGCAATAAAAATGTATTCCAACATAATTCCTAATCCAAACGTGCAAAGTGTCTAAAAATGCCTGTGATATTGAATACATGTGAGTTTTACTAGATACAGTTGTTTTTCTATGGTTTGCAAATACAAAAATGAGGTATTACTCAATATGACTGTATACAGTAACACTCAATATGACAGTTATTTAAACATAACTCCTACACCACACATGGAAAATGGCTAATAATGCCTGAAATAATGCATCTTTGGGAGTTTTACTGGAAACATATGCTTTTTTAAATCTTGCAAATGCAAAAAGTAGTTTTTTACTCAATATGACTATAATGTTCTTAGAATCCTGAGATAATGCGAAAAAAGCAATAAAAATGTATTCAAACATAACTTCTAAACAACACATGCAAAATAACTAATAATGCCTAGAGATATGTATTTTTGTTAGTAGTACTAGAAAAATGATCTTTTGTAAGGTTTCTAAAGACACAAGTTAGTTTTTTTATTCAATATAACAGTGTGACTGTCAACCTAAATATGAAAGGTTTATAATCATAACTCCAAAACCAAACATGAAATTTGTCTAAAAAAGCCTGTAATATTGAATTTATGTGAGTTTGACCTGAATCAGGTATTTTGGAAAGGTTCAAAAATACAAAAATCAGGTTTTACTGGCCTCATATTGGTCAAACTCAAAATGTCAGTTTATGAAACATAACTCCAAAAATACACATGCAATATGTCTAATAATGCCTGAAGAAATGCATCTTTGAGAGTTTTCCTGAAAAAAAAAACATTTGGTACCGTTTGCAAAAACAAAAAGTAATGTTTTACTCAATTTGACAGTAATGTACTTAGAATCCTGAGATAATGCGAATAAAGCAATAAAAATGTATTCCAACATAATTCCTAATCCAAACGTGCAAAGTGTCTAAAAATGCCTGTGATATTGAATACATGTGAGTTTTACTAGATACAGTTGTTTTTCTATGGTTTGCAAATACAAAAATGAGCTATTACTCAATATGACTGTATACTGTAACACTCAATATGACAGTTATTTAAACATAACTCCTACACCACACATGGAAAATGGCTAATAATGCCTGAAATAATGCATCTTTGGGAGTTTTACTCGAAACATATGCTTTTTTAAATCTTGCAAATGCAAAAAGTAGTTTTTTACTCAATATGACTATAATGTTCTTAGAATCCTGAGATAATGCGAAAAAAGCAATAAAAATGTATTCAAACATAACTTCTAAACAACACATGCAAAATGGCTAATAATGCCTAGAGATATGTATTTTTGTTAGTAGTACTAGAATAATGATCTTTTGTAAGGTTTCTACAGACACAAGTTAGTTTTTTTATTCAATATAACAGTGTGACTGTCAACCTAAATATGAAAGGTTTATAATCATAACTCCAAAACCAAACATGAACTTTGTCTAAAAAAGCCTGTAATATTGAATTTATGTGAGTTTGACCTGAATCAGGTATTTTGGAAAGGTTCAAAAATACAAAAATCAGGTTTTACTGGCCTCATATTGGTCAAACTCAAAATGTCAGTTTATGAAACATAACTCCAAAAATACACATGCAATATGTCTAATAATGCCTGAAGAAATGCATCTTTGAGAGTTTTCCTGAAAAAAAAAACATTTGGTACCGTTTGCAAAAACAAAAAGTAATGTTTTACTCAATTTGACAGTAATGTACTTAGAATCCTGAGATAATGCGAATAAAGCAATAAAAATGTATTCCAACATAATTCCTAATCCAAACGTGCAAAGTGTGTAAAAATGCCTGTGATATTGAATACATGTGAGTTTTACTAGATACAGTTGTTTTTCTATGGTTTGCAAATACAAAAATGAGCTATTACTCAATATGACTGTATACTGTAACACTCAATATGACAGTTATTTAAACATAACTCCTACACCACACATGGAAAATGGCTAATAATGCCTGAAATAATGCATCTTTGGGAGTTTTACTCGAAACATATGCTTTTTTAAATCTTGCAAATGCAAAAAGTAGTTTTTTACTCAATATGACTATAATGTTCTTAGAATCCTGAGATAATGCGAAAAAAGCAGAAAAATGTATTCAAACATAACTTCTAAACAACACATGCAAAATGGCTAATAATGCCTAGAGATATGTATTTTTGTTAGTAGTACTAGAAAAATGATCTTTTGTAAGGTTTCTAAAGATACAAGTTAGTTTTTTTATTCAATATAACAGTGTGACTGTCAACCTAAACATGAAAGGTTTATAATCATAACTCCAAAACCAAACATGAAATTTGTCTAAAAAAGCCTGTAATATTGAATTTATGTGAGTTTGACCTGAATCAGGTATTTTGGAAAGGTTCAAAAATACAAAAATCAGGTTTTACTGGCCTCATATTGGTCAAACTCAAAATGTCAGTTTATGAAACATAACTCCAAAAATACACATGCAATATGTCTAATAATGCCTGAAGAAATGCATCTTTGAGAGTTTTCCTGAAAAAAACATTTGGTACCGTTTGCAAAAACAAAAAGTAATGTTTTACTCAATTTGACAGTAATGTACTTAGAATCCTGAGGTAATGCGAATAAAGCAATAAAAATGTATTCAACATAATTCCTAATCCAAACGTGCAAAGTGTCTAAAAATGCCTGTGATATTGAATACATGTGAGTTTTACTAGATACAGTTGTTTTTCTATGGTTTGCAAATACAAAAATGAGGTATTACTCAATATGACTGTATAGTGTAACACTCAATATGACAGTTATTTAAACATAACTCCTACACCACACATGGAAAATGGCTAATAATGCCTGAAATAATGCATCTTTGGGAGTTTTACTGGAAACATATGCTTTTTTAAATCTTGCAAATGCAAAAAGTAGTTTTTTACTCAATATGACTATAATGTTCTTAGAATCCTGAGATAATGCGAAAAAAGCAATAAAAATGTATTCAAACATAACTTCTAAACAACACATGCAAAATAACTAATAATGCCTAGAGATATGTATTTTTGTTAGTAGTACTAGAAAAATGATCTTTTGTAAGGTTTCTAAAGACACAAGTTAGTTTTTTTATTCAATATAACAGTGTGACTGTCAACCTAAATATGAAAGGTTTATAATCATAACTCCAAAACCAAACATGAAATTTGTCTAAAAAAGCCTGTAATATTGAATTTATGTGAGTTTGACCTGAATCAGGTATTTTGGAAAGGTTCAAAAATACAAAAATCAGGTTTTACTGGCCTCATATTGGTCAAACTCAAAATGTCAGTTTATGAAACATAACTCCAAAAATACACATGCAATATGTCTAATAATGCCTGAAGAAATGCATCTTTGAGAGTTTTCCTGAAAAAAAAAAACATTTGGTACCGTTTGCAAAAACAAAAAGTAATGTTTTACTCAATTTGACAGTAATGTACTTAGAATCCTGAGATAATGCGAATAAAGCAATAAAAATGTATTCCAACATAATTCCTAATCCAAACGTGCAAAGTGTCTAAAAATGCCTGTGATATTGAATACATGTGAGTTTTACTAGATACAGTTGTTTTTCTATGGTTTGCAAATACAAAAATGAGCTATTACTCAATATGACTGTATACTGTAACACTCAATATGACAGTTATTTAAACATAACTCCTACACCACACATGGAAAATGGCTAATAATGCCTGAAATAATGCATCTTTGGGAGTTTTACTCGAAACATATGCTTTTTTAAATCTTGCAAATGCAAAAAGTAGTTTTTTACTCAATATGACTATAATGTTCTTAGAATCCTGAGATAATGCGAAAAAAGCAATAAAAATGTATTCAAACATAACTTCTAAACAACACATGCAAAATGGCTAATAATGCCTAGAGATATGTATTTTTGTTAGTAGTACTAGAAAAATGATCTTTTGTAAGGTTTCTACAGACACAAGTTAGTTTTTTTATTCATTATAACAGTGTGACTGTCAACCTAAATATGAAAGGTTTATAATCATAACTCCAAAACCAAACATGAACTTTGTCTAAAAAAGCCTGTAATATTGAATTTATGTGAGTTTGACCTGAATCAGGTATTTTGGAAAGGTTCAAAAATACAAAAATCAGGTTTTACTGGCCTCATATTGGTCAAACTCAAAATGTCAGTTTATGAAACATAACTCCAAAAATATACATGCAATATGTCTAATAATACCTGAAGAAATGCATCTTTGAGAGTTTCCCTGAAAAAAAAAAAATTGGGAACCGTTTGCAAAAAAAAAAGTAATGTTTTACTCAATTTGACAGTAATGTACTTAGAATCCTGAGATAATGCGAATAAAGCAATACAAATGTATTCCAACATAATTCCTAATCCAAACGTGCAAAGTGTCTAAAAATGCCTGTGATATTGAATACATGTGAGTTTTACTAGATACAGTTGTTTTTCTATGGTTTGCAAATACAAAAATGAGGTATTACTCAATATGACTGTATACTGTAACACTCAATATGACAGTTATTTAAACATAACTCCTACACCACACATGGAAAATGGCTAATAATGCCTGAAATAATGCATCTTTGGGAGTTTTACTCGAAACATATGCTTTTTTAAATCTTGCAAATGCAAAAAGTAGTTTTTTACTCAATATGACTATAATGTTCTTAGAATCCTGAGATAATGCGAAAAAAGCAATAAAAATGTATTCAAACATAACTTCTAAACAACACATGCAAAATGGCTAATAATGCCTAGAGATATGTATTTTTGTTAGTAGTACTAGAAAAATGATCTTTTGTAAGGTTTCTAAAGACACAAGTTAGTTTTTTTATTCAATATAACAGTGTGACTGTCAACCTAAACATGAAAGGTTTATAATCATAACTCCAAAACCAAACATGAAATTTGTCTAAAAAAGCCTGTAATATTGAATTTATGTGAGTTTGACCTGAATCAGGTATTTTGGAAAGGTTCAAAAATACAAAAATCAGGTTTTACTGGCCTCATATTGGTCAAACTCAAAATGTCAGTTTATGAAACATAACTCCAAAAATACACATGCAATATGTCTAATAATGCCTGAAGAAATGCATCTTTGAGAGTTTTCCTGAAAAAAAACATTTGGTACCGTTTGCAAAAACAAAAAGTAATGTTTTACTCAATTTGACAGTAATGTACTTAGAATCCTGAGATAATGCGAATAAAGCAATAAAAATGTATTCCAACATAATTCCTAATCCAAACGTGCAAAGTGTCTAAAAATGCCTGTGATATTGAATACATGTGAGTTTTACTAGATACAGTTGTTTTTCTATGGTTTGCAAATACAAAAATGAGGTATTACTCAATATGACTGTATACTGTAACACTCAATATGACAGTTATTTAAACATAACTCCTACACCACACATGGAAAATGGCTAATAATGCCTGAAATAATGCATCTTTGGGAGTTTTACTCGAAACATATGCTTTTTTAAATCTTGCAAATGCAAAAAGTAGTTTTTTACTCAATATGACTATAATGTTCTTAGAATCCTGAGATAATGCGAAAAAAGCAATAAAAATGTATTCAAACATAACTTCTAAACAACACATGCAAAATGGCTAATAATGCCTAGAGATATGTATTTTTGTTAGTAGTACTAGAAAAATGATCTTTTGTAAGGTTTCTAAAGACACAAGTTAGTTTTTTTATTCAATATAACAGTGTGACTGTCAACCTAAACATGAAAGGTTTATAATCATAACTCCAAAACCAAACATGAAATTTGTCTAAAAAAGCCTGTAATATTGAATTTATGTGAGTTTGACCTGAATCAGGTATTTTGGAAAGGTTCAAAAATACAAAAATCAGGTTTTACTGGCCTCATATTGGTCAAACTCAAAATGTCAGTTTATGAAACATAACTCCAAAAATACACATGCAATATGTCTAATAATGCCTGAAGAAATGCATCTTTGAGAGTTTTCCTGAAAAAAAACATTTGGTACCGTTTGCAAAAACAAAAAGTAATGTTTTACTCAATTTGACAGTAATGTACTTAGAATCCTGAGATAATGCGAATAAAGCAATAAAAATGTATTCCAACATAATTCCTAATCCAAACGTGCAAAGTGTCTAAAAATGCCTGTGATATTGAATACATGTGAGTTTTACTAGATACAGTTGTTTTTCTATGGTTTGCAAATACAAAAATGAGGTATTACTCAATATGACTGTATACAGTAACACTCAATATGACAGTTATTTAAACATAACTCCTACACCACACATGGAAAATGGCTAATAATGCCTGAAATAATGCATCTTTGGGAGTTTTACTGGAAACATATGCTTTTTTAAATCTTGCAAATGCAAAAAGTAGTTTTTTACTCAATATGACTATAATGTTCTTAGAATCCTGAGATAATGCGAAAAAAGCAATAAAAATGTATTCAAACATAACTTCTAAACAACACATGCAAAATAACTAATAATGCCTAGAGATATGTATTTTTGTTAGTAGTACTAGAAAAATGATCTTTTGTAAGGTTTCTAAAGACACAAGTTAGTTTTTTTATTCAATATAACAGTGTGACTGTCAACCTAAATATGAAAGGTTTATAATCATAACTCCAAAACCAAACATGAAATTTGTCTAAAAAAGCCTGTAATATTGAATTTATGTGAGTTTGACCTGAATCAGGTATTTTGGAAAGGTTCAAAAATACAAAAATCTGGTTTTACTGGCCTCATATTGGTCAAACTCAAAATGTCAGTTTATGAAACATAACTCCAAAAATACACATGCAATATGTCTAATAATGCCTGAAGAAATGCATCTTTGAGAGTTTTCCTGAAAAAAAAAACATTTGGTACCGTTTGCAAAAACAAAAAGTAATGTTTTACTCAATTTGACAGTAATGTACTTAGAATCCTGAGATAATGCGAATAAAGCAATAAAAATGTATTCCAACATAATTCCTAATCCAAACATGCAAAGTGTCTAAAAATGCCTGTGATATTGAATACATGTGAGTTTTACTAGATACAGTTGTTTTTCTATGGTTTGCAAATACAAAAATGAGGTATTACTCAATATGACTGTATACTGTAACACTCAATATGACAGTTATTTAAACATAACTCCTACACCACACATGGAAAATGGCTAATAATGCCTGAAATAATGCATCTTTGGGAGTTTTACTCGAAACATATGCTTTTTTAAATCTTGCAAATGCAAAAAGTAGTTTTTTACTCAATATGACTATAATGTTCTTAGAATCCTGAGATAATGCGAAAAAAGCAATAAAAATGTATTCAAACATAACTTCTAAACAACACATGCAAAATGGCTAATAATGCCTAGAGATATGTATTTTTGTTAGTAGTACTAGAAAAATGATCTTTTGTAAGGTTTCTACAGACACAAGTTAGTTTTTTTATTCATTATAACAGTGTGACTGTCAACCTAAATATGAAAGGTTTATAATCATAACTCCAAAACCAAACATGAATTTTGTCTAAAAAAGCCTGTAATATTGAATTTATGTGAGTTTGACCTGAATCAGGTATTTTGGAAAGGTTCAAAAATACAAAAATCAGGTTTTACTGGCCTCATATTGGTCAAACTCAAAATGTCAGTTTATGAAACTTAACTCCAAAAATATACATGCAATATGTCTAATAATACCTGAAGAAATGCATCTTTGAGAGTTTCCCTGAAAAAAAAAAAATTGGGAACCGTTTGCAAAAAAAAAAGTAATGTTTTACTCAATTTGACAGTAATGTACTTAGAATCCTGAGATAATGCGAATAAAGCAATACAAATGTATTCCAACATAATTCCTAATCCAAACGTGCAAAGTGTCTAAAAATGCCTGTGATATTGAATACATGTGAGTTTTACTAGATACAGTTGTTTTTCTATGGTTTGCAAATACAAAAATGAGGTATTACTCAATATGACTGTATACTGTAACACTCAATATGACAGTTATTTAAACATAACTCCTACACCACACATGGAAAATGGCTAATAATGCCTGAAATAATGCATCTTTGGGAGTTTTACTCGAAACATATGCTTTTTTAAATCTTGCAAATGCAAAAAGTAGTTTTTTACTCAATATGACTATAATGTTCTTAGAATCCTGAGATAATGCGAAAAAAGCAATAAAAATGTATTCAAACATAACTTCTAAACAACACATGCAAAATGGCTAATAATGCCTAGAGATATGTATTTTTGTTAGTAGTACTAGAAAAATGATCTTTTGTAAGGTTTCTAAAGACACAAGTTAGTTTTTTTATTCAATATAACAGTGTGACTGTCAACCTAAACATGAAAGGTTTATAATCATAACTCCAAAACCAAACATGAAATTTGTCTAAAAAAGCCTGTAATATTGAATTTATGTGAGTTTGACCTGAATCAGGTATTTTGGAAAGGTTCAAAAATACAAAAATCAGGTTTTACTGGCCTCATATTGGTCAAACTCAAAATGTCAGTTTATGAAACATAACTCCAAAAATACACATGCAATATGTCTAATAATGCCTGAAGAAATGCATCTTTGAGAGTTTTCCTGAAAAAAAACATTTGGTACCGTTTGCAAAAACAAAAAGTAATGTTTTACTCAATTTGACAGTAATGTACTTAGAATCCTGAGATAATGCGAATAAAGCAATAAAAATGTATTCCAACATAATTCCTAATCCAAACGTGTAAAGTGTCTAAAAATGCCTGTGATATTGAATACATGTGAGTTTTACTAGATACAGTTGTTTTTCTATGGTTTGCAAATACAAAAATGAGGTATTACTCAATATGACTGTATACTGTAACACTCAATATGACAGTTATTTAAACATAACTCCTACACCACACATGGAAAATGGCTAATAATGCCTGAAATAATGCATCTTTGGGAGTTTTACTGGAAACATATGCTTTTTTAAATCTTGCAAATGCAAAAAGTAGTTTTTTACTCAATATGACTATAATGTTCTTAGAATCCTGAGATAATGCGAAAAAAGCAATAAAAATGTATTCAAACATAACTTCTAAACAACACATGCAAAATAGCTAATAATGCCTACAGATATGTATTTTTGTTAGTAGTACTAGAAAAATGATCTTTTGTAAGGTTTCTAAAGACCCAAGTTAGTTTTTTTATTCAATATAACAGTGTGACTGTCAACCTAAATATGAAAGGTTTATAATCATAACTCCAAAACCAAACATGAAATTTGTCTAAAAAAGCCTGTAATATTGAATTTATGTGAGTTTGACCTGAATCAGGTATTTTGGAAAGGTTCAAAAATACAAAAATCAGGTTTTACTGGCCTCATATTGGTCAAACTCAAAATGTCAGTTTATGAAACATAACTCCAAAAATACACATGCAATATGTCTAATAATGCCTGAAGAAATGCATCTTTGAGAGTTTTCCTGAAAAAAAAAAACATTTGGTACCGTTTGCAAAAACAAAAAGTAATGTTTTACTCAATTTGACAGTAATGTACTTAGAATCCTGAGATAATGCGAATAAAGCAATAAAAATGTATTCCAACATAATTCCTAATCCAAACGTGCAAAGTGTCTAAAAATGCCTGTGATATTGAATACATGTGAGTTTTACTAGATACAGTTGTTTTTCTATGGTTTGCAAATTCAAAAATGAGGTATTACTCAATATGACTGTATACTGTAACACTCAATATGACAGTTATTTAAACATAACTCCTACACCACACATGGAAAATGGCTAATAATGCCTGAAATAATGCATCTTTGGGAGTTTTACTCGAAACATATGCTTTTTTAAATCTTGCAAATGCAAAAAGTAGTTTTTTACTCAATATGACTATAATGTTCTTAGAATCCTGAGATAATACGAAAAAAGCAATAAAAATGTATTCAAACATAACTTCTAAACAACACATGCAAAATGGCTAATAATGCCTAGAGATATGTATTTTTGTTAGTAGTACTAGAAAAATGATCTTTTGTAAGGTTTCTAAAGACACAAGTTAGTTTTTTTATTCAATATAACAGTGTGACTGTCAACCTAAACATGAAAGGTTTATAATCATAACTCCAAAACCAAACATGAAATTTGTCTAAAAAAGCCTGTAATATTGAATTTATGTGAGTTTGACCTGAATCAGGTATTTTGGAAAGGTTCAAAAATACAAAAATCAGGTTTTACTGGCCTCATATTGGTCAAACTCAAAATGTCAGTTTATGAAACATAACTCCAAAAATACACATGCAATATGTCTAATAATGCCTGAAGAAATGCATCTTTGAGAGTTTTCCTGAAAAAACACATTTGGTACCGTTTGCAAAAACAAAAAGTAATGTTTTACTCAATTTGACAGTAATGTACTTAGAATCCTGAGATAATGCGAATAAAGCAATAAAAATGTATTCCAACATAATTCCTAATCCAAACGTGCAAAGTGTCTAAAAATGCCTGTGATATTGAATACATGTGAGTTTTACTAGATACAGTTGTTTTTCTATGGTTTGCAAATACAAAAATGAGGTATTACTCAATATGACTGTATACAGTAACACTCAATATGACAGTTATTTAAACATAACTCCTACACCACACATGGAAAATGGCTAATAATGCCTGAAATAATGCATCTTTGGGAGTTTTACTGGAAACATATGCTTTTTTAAATCTTGCAAATGCAAAAAGTAGTTTTTTACTCAATATGACTATAATGTTCTTAGAATCCTGAGATAATGCGAAAAAAGCAATAAAAATGTATTCAAACATAACTTCTAAACAACACATGCAAAATAACTAATAATGCCTAGAGATATGTATTTTTGTTAGTAGTACTAGAAAAATGATCTTTTGTAAGGTTTCTAAAGACACAAGTTAGTTTTTTTATTCAATATAACAGTGTGACTGTCAACCTAAATATGAAAGGTTTATAATCATAACTCCAAAACCAAACATGAAATTTGTCTAAAAAAGCCTGTAATATTGAATTTATGTGAGTTTGACCTGAATCAGGTATTTTGGAAAGGTTCAAAAATACAAAAATCAGGTTTTACTGGCCTCATATTGGTCAAACTCAAAATGTCAGTTTATGAAACATAACTCCAAAAATACACATGCAATATGTCTAATAATGCCTGAAGAAATGCATCTTTGAGAGTTTTCCTGAAAAAAAAAACATTTGGTACCGTTTGCAAAAACAAAAAGTAATGTTTTACTCAATTTGACAGTAATGTACTTAGAATCCTGAGATAATGCGAATAAAGCAATAAAAATGTATTCCAACATAATTCCTAATCCAAACGTGCAAAGTGTCTAAAAATGCCTGTGATATTGAATACATGTGAGTTTTACTAGATACAGTTGTTTTTCTATGGTTTGCAAATACAAAAATGAGCTATTACTCAATATGACTGTATACTGTAACACTCAATATGACAGTTATTTAAACATAACTCCTACACCACACATGGAAAATGGCTAATAATGCCTGAAATAATGCATCTTTGGGAGTTTTACTCGAAACATATGCTTTTTTAAATCTTGCAAATGCAAAAAGTAGTTTTTTACTCAATATGACTATAATGTTCTTAGAATCCTGAGATAATGCGAAAAAAGCAATAAAAATGTATTCAAACATAACTTCTAAACAACACATGCAAAATGGCTAATAATGCCTAGAGATATGTATTTTTGTTAGTAGTACTAGAAAAATGATCTTTTGTAAGGTTTCTACAGACACAAGTTAGTTTTTTTATTCATTATAACAGTGTGACTGTCAACCTAAATATGAAAGGTTTATAATCATAACTCCAAAACCAAACATGAACTTTGTCTAAAAAAGCCTGTAATATTGAATTTATGTGAGTTTGACCTGAATCAGGTATTTTGGAAAGGTTCAAAAATACAAAAATCAGGTTTTACTGGCCTCATATTGGTCAAACTCAAAATGTCAGTTTATGAAACATAACTCCAAAAATATACATGCAATATGTCTAATAATACCTGAAGAAATGCATCTTTGAGAGTTTCCCTGAAAAAAAAAAAATTGGGAACCGTTTGCAAAAAAAAAAGTAATGTTTTACTCAATTTGACAGTAATGTACTTAGAATCCTGAGATAATGCGAATAAAGCAATACAAATGTATTCCAACATAATTCCTAATCCAAACGTGCAAAGTGTCTAAAAATGCCTGTGATATTGAATACATGTGAGTTTTACTAGATACAGTTGTTTTTCTATGGTTTGCAAATACAAAAATGAGGTATTACTCAATATGACTGTATACTGTAACACTCAATATGACAGTTATTTAAACATAACTCCTACACCACACATGGAAAATGGCTAATAATGCCTGAAATAATGCATCTTTGGGAGTTTTACTCGAAACATATGCTTTTTTAAATCTTGCAAATGCAAAAAGTAGTTTTTTACTCAATATGACTATAATGTTCTTAGAATCCTGAGATAATGCGAAAAAAGCAATAAAAATGTATTCAAACATAACTTCTAAACAACACATGCAAAATGGCTAATAATGCCTAGAGATATGTATTTTTGTTAGTAGTACTAGAAAAATGATCTTTTGTAAGGTTTCTAAAGACACAAGTTAGTTTTTTTATTCAATATAACAGTGTGACTGTCAACCTAAACATGAAAGGTTTATAATCATAACTCCAAAACCAAACATGAAATTTGTCTAAAAAAGCCTGTAATATTGAATTTATGTGAGTTTGACCTGAATCAGGTATTTTGGAAAGGTTCAAAAATACAAAAATCAGGTTTTACTGGCCTCATATTGGTCAAACTCAAAATGTCAGTTTATGAAACATAACTCCAAAAATACACATGCAATATGTCTAATAATGCCTGAAGAAATGCATCTTTGAGAGTTTTCCTGAAAAAAAACATTTGGTACCGTTTGCAAAAACAAAAAGTAATGTTTTACTCAATTTGACAGTAATGTACTTAGAATCCTGAGATAATGCGAATAAAGCAATAAAAATGTATTCCAACATAATTCCTAATCCAAACGTGTAAAGTGTCTAAAAATGCCTGTGATATTGAATACATGTGAGTTTTACTAGATACAGTTGTTTTTCTATGGTTTGCAAATACAAAAATGAGGTATTACTCAATATGACTGTATACTGTAACACTCAATATGACAGTTATTTAAACATAACTCCTACACCACACATGGAAAATGGCTAATAATGCCTGAAATAATGCATCTTTGGGAGTTTTACTGGAAACATATGCTTTTTTAAATCTTGCAAATGCAAAAAGTAGTTTTTTACTCAATATGACTATAATGTTCTTAGAATCCTGAGATAATGCGAAAAAAGCAATAAAAATGTATTCAAACATAACTTCTAAACAACACATGCAAAATAGCTAATAATGCCTACAGATATGTATTTTTGTTAGTAGTACTAGAAAAATGATCTTTTGTAAGGTTTCTAAAGACCCAAGTTAGTTTTTTTATTCAATATAACAGTGTGACTGTCAACCTAAATATGAAAGGTTTATAATCATAACTCCAAAACCAAACATGAAATTTGTCTAAAAAAGCCTGTAATATTGAATTTATGTGAGTTTGACCTGAATCAGGTATTTTGGAAAGGTTCAAAAATACAAAAATCAGGTTTTACTGGCCTCATATTGGTCAAACTCAAAATGTCAGTTTATGAAACATAACTCCAAAAATACACATGCAATATGTCTAATAATGCCTGAAGAAATGCATCTTTGAGAGTTTTCCTGAAAAAAAAAAACATTTGGTACCGTTTGCAAAAACAAAAAGTAATGTTTTACTCAATTTGACAGTAATGTACTTAGAATCCTGAGATAATGCGAATAAAGCAATAAAAATGTATTCCAACATAATTCCTAATCCAAACGTGCAAAGTGTCTAAAAATGCCTGTGATATTGAATACATGTGAGTTTTACTAGATACAGTTGTTTTTCTATGGTTTGCAAATTCAAAAATGAGGTATTACTCAATATGACTGTATACTGTAACACTCAATATGACAGTTATTTAAACATAACTCCTACACCACACATGGAAAATGGCTAATAATGCCTGAAATAATGCATCTTTGGGAGTTTTACTCGAAACATATGCTTTTTTAAATCTTGCAAATGCAAAAAGTAGTTTTTTACTCAATATGACTATAATGTTCTTAGAATCCTGAGATAATGCGAAAAAAGCAATAAAAATGTATTCAAACATAACTTCTAAACAACACAGGCAAAATGGCTAATAATGCCTAGAGATATGTATTTTTGTTAGTAGTACTAGAAAAATGATCTTTTGTAAGGTTTCTAAAGACACAAGTTAGTTTTTTTATTCAATATAACAGTGTGACTGTCAACCTAAACATGAAAGGTTTATAATCATAACTCCAAAACCAAACATGAAATTTGTCTAAAAAAGCCTGTAATATTGAATTTATGTGAGTTTGACCTGAATCAGGTATTTTGGAAAGGTTCAAAAATACAAAAATCAGGTTTTACTGGCCTCATATTGGTCAAACTCAAAATGTCAGTTTATGAAACATAACTCCAAAAATACACATGCAATATGTCTAATAATGCCTGAAGAAATGCATCTTTGAGAGTTTTCCTGAAAAAACACATTTGGTACCGTTTGCAAAAACAAAAAGTAATGTTTTACTCAATTTGACAGTAATGTACTTAGAATCCTGAGATAATGCGAATAAAGCAATAAAAATGTATTCCAACATAATTCCTAATCCAAACGTGCAAAGTGTCTAAAAATGCCTGTGATATTGAATACATGTGAGTTTTACTAGATACAGTTGTTTTTCTATGGTTTGCAAATACAAAAATGAGGTATTACTCAATATGACTGTATACAGTAACACTCAATATGACAGTTATTTAAACATAACTCCTACACCACACATGGAAAATGGCTAATAATGCCTGAAATAATGCATCTTTGGGAGTTTTACTGGAAACATATGCTTTTTTAAATCTTGCAAATGCAAAAAGTAGTTTTTTACTCAATATGACTATAATGTTCTTAGAATCCTGAGATAATGCGAAAAAAGCAATAAAAATGTATTCAAACATAACTTCTAAACAACACATGCAAAATAACTAATAATGCCTAGAGATATGTATTTTTGTTAGTAGTACTAGAAAAATGATCTTTTGTAAGGTTTCTAAAGACACAAGTTAGTTTTTTTATTCAATATAACAGTGTGACTGTCAACCTAAATATGAAAGGTTTATAATCATAACTCCAAAACCAAACATGAAATTTGTCTAAAAAAGCCTGTAATATTGAATTTATGTGAGTTTGACCTGAATCAGGTATTTTGGAAAGGTTCAAAAATACAAAAATCAGGTTTTACTGGCCTCATATTGGTCAAACTCAAAATGTCAGTTTATGAAACATAACTCCAAAAATACACATGCAATATGTCTAATAATGCCTGAAGAAATGCATCTTTGAGAGTTTTCCTGAAAAAAAAAACATTTGGTACCGTTTGCAAAAACAAAAAGTAATGTTTTACTCAATTTGACAGTAATGTACTTAGAATCCTGAGATAATGCGAATAAAGCAATAAAAATGTATTCCAACATAATTCCTAATCCAAACGTGCAAAGTGTCTAAAAATGCCTGTGATATTGAATACATGTGAGTTTTACTAGATACAGTTGTTTTTCTATGGTTTGCAAATACAAAAATGAGCTATTACTCAATATGACTGTATACTGTAACACTCAATATGACAGTTATTTAAACATAACTCCTACACCACACATGGAAAATGGCTAATAATGCCTGAAATAATGCATCTTTGGGAGTTTTACTCGAAACATATGCTTTTTTAAATCTTGCAAATGCAAAAAGTAGTTTTTTACTCAATATGACTATAATGTTCTTAGAATCCTGAGATAATGCGAAAAAAGCAATAAAAATGTATTCAAACATAACTTCTAAACAACACATGCAAAATGGCTAATAATGCCTAGAGATATGTATTTTTGTTAGTAGTACTAGAATAATGATCTTTTGTAAGGTTTCTACAGACACAAGTTAGTTTTTTTATTCAATATAACAGTGTGACTGTCAACCTAAATATGAAAGGTTTATAATCATAACTCCAAAACCAAACATGAACTTTGTCTAAAAAAGCCTGTAATATTGAATTTATGTGAGTTTGACCTGAATCAGGTATTTTGGAAAGGTTCAAAAATACAAAAATCAGGTTTTACTGGCCTCATATTGGTCAAACTCAAAATGTCAGTTTATGAAACATAACTCCAAAAATACACATGCAATATGTCTAATAATGCCTGAAGAAATGCATCTTTGAGAGTTTTCCTGAAAAAAAAAACATTTGGTACCGTTTGCAAAAACAAAAAGTAATGTTTTACTCAATTTGACAGTAATGTACTTAGAATCCTGAGATAATGCGAATAAAGCAATAAAAATGTATTCCAACATAATTCCTAATCCAAACGTGCAAAGTGTGTAAAAATGCCTGTGATATTGAATACATGTGAGTTTTACTAGATACAGTTGTTTTTCTATGGTTTGCAAATACAAAAATGAGCTATTACTCAATATGACTGTATACTGTAACACTCAATATGACAGTTATTTAAACATAACTCCTACACCACACATGGAAAATGGCTAATAATGCCTGAAATAATGCATCTTTGGGAGTTTTACTCGAAACATATGCTTTTTTAAATCTTGCAAATGCAAAAAGTAGTTTTTTACTCAATATGACTATAATGTTCTTAGAATCCTGAGATAATGCGAAAAAAGCAGAAAAATGTATTCAAACATAACTTCTAAACAACACATGCAAAATGGCTAATAATGCCTAGAGATATGTATTTTTGTTAGTAGTACTAGAAAAATGATCTTTTGTAAGGTTTCTAAAGATACAAGTTAGTTTTTTTATTCAATATAACAGTGTGACTGTCAACCTAAACATGAAAGGTTTATAATCATAACTCCAAAACCAAACATGAAATTTGTCTAAAAAAGCCTGTAATATTGAATTTATGTGAGTTTGACCTGAATCAGGTATTTTGGAAAGGTTCAAAAATACAAAAATCAGGTTTTACTGGCCTCATATTGGTCAAACTCAAAATGTCAGTTTATGAAACATAACTCCAAAAATACACATGCAATATGTCTAATAATGCCTGAAGAAATGCATCTTTGAGAGTTTTCCTGAAAAAAACATTTGGTACCGTTTGCAAAAACAAAAAGTAATGTTTTACTCAATTTGACAGTAATGTACTTAGAATCCTGAGGTAATGCGAATAAAGCAATAAAAATGTATTCAACATAATTCCTAATCCAAACGTGCAAAGTGTCTAAAAATGCCTGTGATATTGAATACATGTGAGTTTTACTAGATACAGTTGTTTTTCTATGGTTTGCAAATACAAAAATGAGGTATTACTCAATATGACTGTATAGTGTAACACTCAATATGACAGTTATTTAAACATAACTCCTACACCACACATGGAAAATGGCTAATAATGCCTGAAATAATGCATCTTTGGGAGTTTTACTGGAAACATATGCTTTTTTAAATCTTGCAAATGCAAAAAGTAGTTTTTTACTCAATATGACTATAATGTTCTTAGAATCCTGAGATAATGCGAAAAAAGCAATAAAAATGTATTCAAACATAACTTCTAAACAACACATGCAAAATAACTAATAATGCCTAGAGATATGTATTTTTGTTAGTAGTACTAGAAAAATGATCTTTTGTAAGGTTTCTAAAGACACAAGTTAGTTTTTTTATTCAATATAACAGTGTGACTGTCAACCTAAATATGAAAGGTTTATAATCATAACTCCAAAACCAAACATGAAATTTGTCTAAAAAAGCCTGTAATATTGAATTTATGTGAGTTTGACCTGAATCAGGTATTTTGGAAAGGTTCAAAAATACAAAAATCAGGTTTTACTGGCCTCATATTGGTCAAACTCAAAATGTCAGTTTATGAAACATAACTCCAAAAATACACATGCAATATGTCTAATAATGCCTGAAGAAATGCATCTTTGAGAGTTTTCCTGAAAAAAAAAAACATTTGGTACCGTTTGCAAAAACAAAAAGTAATGTTTTACTCAATTTGACAGTAATGTACTTAGAATCCTGAGATAATGCGAATAAAGCAATAAAAATGTATTCCAACATAATTCCTAATCCAAACGTGCAAAGTGTCTAAAAATGCCTGTGATATTGAATACATGTGAGTTTTACTAGATACAGTTGTTTTTCTATGGTTTGCAAATACAAAAATGAGCTATTACTCAATATGACTGTATACTGTAACACTCAATATGACAGTTATTTAAACATAACTCCTACACCACACATGGAAAATGGCTAATAATGCCTGAAATAATGCATCTTTGGGAGTTTTACTCGAAACATATGCTTTTTTAAATCTTGCAAATGCAAAAAGTAGTTTTTTACTCAATATGACTATAATGTTCTTAGAATCCTGAGATAATGCGAAAAAAGCAATAAAAATGTATTCAAACATAACTTCTAAACAACACATGCAAAATGGCTAATAATGCCTAGAGATATGTATTTTTGTTAGTAGTACTAGAAAAATGATCTTTTGTAAGGTTTCTACAGACACAAGTTAGTTTTTTTATTCATTATAACAGTGTGACTGTCAACCTAAATATGAAAGGTTTATAATCATAACTCCAAAACCAAACATGAACTTTGTCTAAAAAAGCCTGTAATATTGAATTTATGTGAGTTTGACCTGAATCAGGTATTTTGGAAAGGTTCAAAAATACAAAAATCAGGTTTTACTGGCCTCATATTGGTCAAACTCAAAATGTCAGTTTATGAAACATAACTCCAAAAATATACATGCAATATGTCTAATAATACCTGAAGAAATGCATCTTTGAGAGTTTCCCTGAAAAAAAAAAAATTGGGAACCGTTTGCAAAAAAAAAAGTAATGTTTTACTCAATTTGACAGTAATGTACTTAGAATCCTGAGATAATGCGAATAAAGCAATACAAATGTATTCCAACATAATTCCTAATCCAAACGTGCAAAGTGTCTAAAAATGCCTGTGATATTGAATACATGTGAGTTTTACTAGATACAGTTGTTTTTCTATGGTTTGCAAATACAAAAATGAGGTATTACTCAATATGACTGTATACTGTAACACTCAATATGACAGTTATTTAAACATAACTCCTACACCACACATGGAAAATGGCTAATAATGCCTGAAATAATGCATCTTTGGGAGTTTTACTCGAAACATATGCTTTTTTAAATCTTGCAAATGCAAAAAGTAGTTTTTTACTCAATATGACTATAATGTTCTTAGAATCCTGAGATAATGCGAAAAAAGCAATAAAAATGTATTCAAACATAACTTCTAAACAACACATGCAAAATGGCTAATAATGCCTAGAGATATGTATTTTTGTTAGTAGTACTAGAAAAATGATCTTTTGTAAGGTTTCTAAAGACACAAGTTAGTTTTTTTATTCAATATAACAGTGTGACTGTCAACCTAAACATGAAAGGTTTATAATCATAACTCCAAAACCAAACATGAAATTTGTCTAAAAAAGCCTGTAATATTGAATTTATGTGAGTTTGACCTGAATCAGGTATTTTGGAAAGGTTCAAAAATACAAAAATCAGGTTTTACTGGCCTCATATTGGTCAAACTCAAAATGTCAGTTTATGAAACATAACTCCAAAAATACACATGCAATATGTCTAATAATGCCTGAAGAAATGCATCTTTGAGAGTTTTCCTGAAAAAAAACATTTGGTACCGTTTGCAAAAACAAAAAGTAATGTTTTACTCAATTTGACAGTAATGTACTTAGAATCCTGAGATAATGCGAATAAAGCAATAAAAATGTATTCCAACATAATTCCTAATCCAAACGTGTAAAGTGTCTAAAAATGCCTGTGATATTGAATACATGTGAGTTTTACTAGATACAGTTGTTTTTCTATGGTTTGCAAATACAAAAATGAGGTATTACTCAATATGACTGTATACTGTAACACTCAATATGACAGTTATTTAAACATAACTCCTACACCACACATGGAAAATGGCTAATAATGCCTGAAATAATGCATCTTTGGGAGTTTTACTGGAAACATATGCTTTTTTAAATCTTGCAAATGCAAAAAGTAGTTTTTTACTCAATATGACTATAATGTTCTTAGAATCCTGAGATAATGCGAAAAAAGCAATAAAAATGTATTCAAACATAACTTCTAAACAACACATGCAAAATAGCTAATAATGCCTACAGATATGTATTTTTGTTAGTAGTACTAGAAAAATGATCTTTTGTAAGGTTTCTAAAGACCCAAGTTAGTTTTTTTATTCAATATAACAGTGTGACTGTCAACCTAAATATGAAAGGTTTATAATCATAACTCCAAAACCAAACATGAAATTTGTCTAAAAAAGCCTGTAATATTGAATTTATGTGAGTTTGACCTGGATCAGGTATTTTGGAAAGGTTCAAAAATACAAAAATCAGGTTTTACTGGCCTCATATTGGTCAAACTCAAAATGTCAGTTTATGAAACATAACTCCAAAAATACACATGCAATATGTCTAATAATGCCTGAAGAAATGCATCTTTGAGAGTTTTCCTGAAAAAAAAAAACATTTGGTACCGTTTGCAAAAACAAAAAGTAATGTTTTACTCAATTTGACAGTAATGTACTTAGAATCCTGAGATAATGCGAATAAAGCAATAAAAATGTATTCCAACATAATTCCTAATCCAAACGTGCAAAGTGTCTAAAAATGCCTGTGATATTGAATACATGTGAGTTTTACTAGATACAGTTGTTTTTCTATGGTTTGCAAATTCAAAAATGAGGTATTACTCAATATGACTGTATACTGTAACACTCAATATGACAGTTATTTAAACATAACTCCTACACCACACATGGAAAATGGCTAATAATGCCTGAAATAATGCATCTTTGGGAGTTTTACTCGAAACATATGCTTTTTTAAATCTTGCAAATGCAAAAAGTAGTTTTTTACTCAATATGACTATAATGTTCTTAGAATCCTGAGATAATGCGAAAAAAGCAATAAAAATGTATTCAAACATAACTTCTAAACAACACATGCAAAATGGCTAATAATGCCTAGAGATATGTATTTTTGTTAGTAGTACTAGAAAAATGATCTTTTGTAAGGTTTCTAAAGACACAAGTTAGTTTTTTTATTCAATATAACAGTGTGACTGTCAACCTAAACATGAAAGGTTTATAATCATAACTCCAAAACCAAACATGAAATTTGTCTAAAAAAGCCTGTAATATTGAATTTATGTGAGTTTGACCTGAATCAGGTATTTTGGAAAGGTTCAAAAATACAAAAATCAGGTTTTACTGGCCTCATATTGGTCAAACTCAAAATGTCAGTTTATGAAACATAACTCCAAAAATACACATGCAATATGTCTAATAATGCCTGAAGAAATGCATCTTTGAGAGTTTTCCTGAAAAAACACATTTGGTACCGTTTGCAAAAACAAAAAGTAATGTTTTACTCAATTTGACAGTAATGTACTTAGAATCCTGAGATAATGCGAATAAAGCAATAAAAATGTATTCCAACATAATTCCTAATCCAAACGTGCAAAGTGTCTAAAAATGCCTGTGATATTGAATACATGTGAGTTTTACTAGATACAGTTGTTTTTCTATGGTTTGCAAATACAAAAATGAGGTATTACTCAATATGACTGTATACAGTAACACTCAATATGACAGTTATTTAAACATAACTCCTACACCACACATGGAAAATGGCTAATAATGCCTGAAATAATGCATCTTTGGGAGTTTTACTGGAAACATATGCTTTTTTAAATCTTGCAAATGCAAAAAGTAGTTTTTTACTCAATATGACTATAATGTTCTTAGAATCCTGAGATAATGCGAAAAAAGCAATAAAAATGTATTCAAACATAACTTCTAAACAACACATGCAAAATAACTAATAATGCCTAGAGATATGTATTTTTGTTAGTAGTACTAGAAAAATGATCTTTTGTAAGGTTTCTAAAGACACAAGTTAGTTTTTTTATTCAATATAACAGTGTGACTGTCAACCTAAATATGAAAGGTTTATAATCATAACTCCAAAACCAAACATGAAATTTGTCTAAAAAAGCCTGTAATATTGAATTTATGTGAGTTTGACCTGAATCAGGTATTTTGGAAAGGTTCAAAAATACAAAAATCAGGTTTTACTGGCCTCATATTGGTCAAACTCAAAATGTCAGTTTATGAAACATAACTCCAAAAATACACATGCAATATGTCTAATAATGCCTGAAGAAATGCATCTTTGAGAGTTTTCCTGAAAAAAAAAACATTTGGTACCGTTTGCAAAAACAAAAAGTAATGTTTTACTCAATTTGACAGTAATGTACTTAGAATCCTGAGATAATGCGAATAAAGCAATAAAAATGTATTCCAACATAATTCCTAATCCAAACGTGCAAAGTGTCTAAAAATGCCTGTGATATTGAATACATGTGAGTTTTACTAGATACAGTTGTTTTTCTATGGTTTGCAAATACAAAAATGAGCTATTACTCAATATGACTGTATACTGTAACACTCAATATGACAGTTATTTAAACATAACTCCTACACCACACATGGAAAATGGCTAATAATGCCTGAAATAATGCATCTTTGGGAGTTTTACTCGAAACATATGCTTTTTTAAATCTTGCAAATGCAAAAAGTAGTTTTTTACTCAATATGACTATAATGTTCTTAGAATCCTGAGATAATGCGAAAAAAGCAATAAAAATGTATTCAAACATAACTTCTAAACAACACATGCAAAATGGCTAATAATGCCTAGAGATATGTATTTTTGTTAGTAGTACTAGAATAATGATCTTTTGTAAGGTTTCTACAGACACAAGTTAGTTTTTTTATTCAATATAACAGTGTGACTGTCAACCTAAATATGAAAGGTTTATAATCATAACTCCAAAACCAAACATGAACTTTGTCTAAAAAAGCCTGTAATATTGAATTTATGTGAGTTTGACCTGAATCAGGTATTTTGGAAAGGTTCAAAAATACAAAAATCAGGTTTTACTGGCCTCATATTGGTCAAACTCAAAATGTCAGTTTATGAAACATAACTCCAAAAATACACATGCAATATGTCTAATAATGCCTGAAGAAATGCATCTTTGAGAGTTTTCCTGAAAAAAAAAACATTTGGTACCGTTTGCAAAAACAAAAAGTAATGTTTTACTCAATTTGACAGTAATGTACTTAGAATCCTGAGATAATGCGAATAAAGCAATAAAAATGTATTCCAACATAATTCCTAATCCAAACGTGCAAAGTGTGTAAAAATGCCTGTGATATTGAATACATGTGAGTTTTACTAGATACAGTTGTTTTTCTATGGTTTGCAAATACAAAAATGAGCTATTACTCAATATGACTGTATACTGTAACACTCAATATGACAGTTATTTAAACATAACTCCTACACCACACATGGAAAATGGCTAATAATGCCTGAAATAATGCATCTTTGGGAGTTTTACTCGAAACATATGCTTTTTTAAATCTTGCAAATGCAAAAAGTAGTTTTTTACTCAATATGACTATAATGTTCTTAGAATCCTGAGATAATGCGAAAAAAGCAGAAAAATGTATTCAAACATAACTTCTAAACAACACATGCAAAATGGCTAATAATGCCTAGAGATATGTATTTTTGTTAGTAGTACTAGAAAAATGATCTTTTGTAAGGTTTCTAAAGATACAAGATAGTTTTTTTATTCAATATAACAGTGTGACTGTCAACCTAAACATGAAAGGTTTATAATCATAACTCCAAAACCAAACATGAAATTTGTCTAAAAAAGCCTGTAATATTGAATTTATGTGAGTTTGACCTGAATCAGGTATTTTGGAAAGGTTCAAAAATACAAAAATCAGGTTTTACTGGCCTCATATTGGTCAAACTCAAAATGTCAGTTTATGAAACATAACTCCAAAAATACACATGCAATATGTCTAATAATGCCTGAAGAAATGCATCTTTGAGAGTTTTCCTGAAAAAAACATTTGGTACCGTTTGCAAAAACAAAAAGTAATGTTTTACTCAATTTGACAGTAATGTACTTAGAATCCTGAGGTAATGCGAATAAAGCAATAAAAATGTATTCAACATAATTCCTAATCCAAACGTGCAAAGGGTCTAAAAATGCCTGTGATATTGAATACATGTGAGTTTTACTAGATACAGTTGTTTTTCTATGGTTTGCAAATACAAAAATGAGGTATTACTCAATATGACTGTATAGTGTAACACTCAATATGACAGTTATTTAAACATAACTCCTACACCACACATGGAAAATGGCTAATAATGCCTGAAATAATGCATCTTTGGGAGTTTTACTGGAAACATATGCTTTTTTAAATCTTGCAAATGCAAAAAGTAGTTTTTTACTCAATATGACTATAATGTTCTTAGAATCCTGAGATAATGCGAAAAAAGCAATAAAAATGTATTCAAACATAACTTCTAAACAACACATGCAAAATAACTAATAATGCCTAGAGATATGTATTTTTGTTAGTAGTACTAGAAAAATGATCTTTTGTAAGGTTTCTAAAGACACAAGTTAGTTTTTTTATTCAATATAACAGTGTGACTGTCAACCTAAATATGAAAGGTTTATAATCATAACTCCAAAACCAAACATGAAATTTGTCTAAAAAAGCCTGTAATATTGAATTTATGTGAGTTTGACCTGAATCAGGTATTTTGGAAAGGTTCAAAAATACAAAAATCAGGTTTTACTGGCCTCATATTGGTCAAACTCAAAATGTCAGTTTATGAAACATAACTCCAAAAATACACATGCAATATGTCTAATAATGCCTGAAGAAATGCATCTTTGAGAGTTTTCCTGAAAAAAAAAAACATTTGGTACCGTTTGCAAAAACAAAAAGTAATGTTTTACTCAATTTGACAGTAATGTACTTAGAATCCTGAGATAATGCGAATAAAGCAATAAAAATGTATTCCAACATAATTCCTAATCCAAACGTGCAAAGTGTCTAAAAATGCCTGTGATATTGAATACATGTGAGTTTTACTAGATACAGTTGTTTTTCTATGGTTTGCAAATACAAAAATGAGCTATTACTCAATATGACTGTATACTGTAACACTCAATATGACAGTTATTTAAACATAACTCCTACACCACACATGGAAAATGGCTAATAATGCCTGAAATAATGCATCTTTGGGAGTTTTACTCGAAACATATGCTTTTTTAAATCTTGCAAATGCAAAAAGTAGTTTTTTACTCAATATGACTATAATGTTCTTAGAATCCTGAGATAATGCGAAAAAAGCAATAAAAATGTATTCAAACATAACTTCTAAACAACACATGCAAAATGGCTAATAATGCCTAGAGATATGTATTTTTGTTAGTAGTACTAGAAAAATGATCTTTTGTAAGGTTTCTACAGACACAAGTTAGTTTTTTTATTCATTATAACAGTGTGACTGTCAACCTAAATATGAAAGGTTTATAATCATAACTCCAAAACCAAACATGAACTTTGTCTAAAAAAGCCTGTAATATTGAATTTATGTGAGTTTGACCTGAATCAGGTATTTTGGAAAGGTTCAAAAATACAAAAATCAGGTTTTACTGGCCTCATATTGGTCAAACTCAAAATGTCAGTTTATGAAACATAACTCCAAAAATATACATGCAATATGTCTAATAATACCTGAAGAAATGCATCTTTGAGAGTTTCCCTGAAAAAAAAAAAATTGGGAACCGTTTGCAAAAAAAAAAGTAATGTTTTACTCAATTTGACAGTAATGTACTTAGAATCCTGAGATAATGCGAATAAAGCAATACAAATGTATTCCAACATAATTCCTAATCCAAACGTGCAAAGTGTCTAAAAATGCCTGTGATATTGAATACATGTGAGTTTTACTAGATACAGTTGTTTTTCTATGGTTTGCAAATACAAAAATGAGGTATTACTCAATATGACTGTATACTGTAACACTCAATATGACAGTTATTTAAACATAACTCCTACACCACACATGGAAAATGGCTAATAATGCCTGAAATAATGCATCTTTGGGAGTTTTACTCGAAACATATGCTTTTTTAAATCTTGCAAATGCAAAAAGTAGTTTTTTACTCAATATGACTATAATGTTCTTAGAATCCTGAGATAATGCGAAAAAAGCAATAAAAATGTATTCAAACATAACTTCTAAACAACACATGCAAAATGGCTAATAATGCCTAGAGATATGTATTTTTGTTAGTAGTACTAGAAAAATGATCTTTTGTAAGGTTTCTAAAGACACAAGTTAGTTTTTTTATTCAATATAACAGTGTGACTGTCAACCTAAACATGAAAGGTTTATAATCATAACTCCAAAACCAAACATGAAATTTGTCTAAAAAAGCCTGTAATATTGAATTTATGTGAGTTTGACCTGAATCAGGTATTTTGGAAAGGTTCAAAAATACAAAAATCAGGTTTTACTGGCCTCATATTGGTCAAACTCAAAATGTCAGTTTATGAAACATAACTCCAAAAATACACATGCAATATGTCTAATAATGCCTGAAGAAATGCATCTTTGAGAGTTTTCCTGAAAAAAAACATTTGGTACCGTTTGCAAAAACAAAAAGTAATGTTTTACTCAATTTGACAGTAATGTACTTAGAATCCTGAGATAATGCGAATAAAGCAATAAAAATGTATTCCAACATAATTCCTAATCCAAACGTGTAAAGTGTCTAAAAATGCCTGTGATATTGAATACATGTGAGTTTTACTAGATACAGTTGTTTTTCTATGGTTTGCAAATACAAAAATGAGGTATTACTCAATATGACTGTATACTGTAACACTCAATATGACAGTTATTTAAACATAACTCCTACACCACACATGGAAAATGGCTAATAATGCCTGAAATAATGCATCTTTGGGAGTTTTACTGGAAACATATGCTTTTTTAAATCTTGCAAATGCAAAAAGTAGTTTTTTACTCAATATGACTATAATGTTCTTAGAATCCTGAGATAATGCGAAAAAAGCAATAAAAATGTATTCAAACATAACTTCTAAACAACACATGCAAAATAGCTAATAATGCCTACAGATATGTATTTTTGTTAGTAGTACTAGAAAAATGATCTTTTGTAAGGTTTCTAAAGACCCAAGTTAGTTTTTTTATTCAATATAACAGTGTGACTGTCAACCTAAATATGAAAGGTTTATAATCATAACTCCAAAACCAAACATGAAATTTGTCTAAAAAAGCCTGTAATATTGAATTTATGTGAGTTTGACCTGGATCAGGTATTTTGGAAAGGTTCAAAAATACAAAAATCAGGTTTTACTGGCCTCATATTGGTCAAACTCAAAATGTCAGTTTATGAAACATAACTCCAAAAATACACATGCAATATGTCTAATAATGCCTGAAGAAATGCATCTTTGAGAGTTTTCCTGAAAAAAAAAAACATTTGGTACCGTTTGCAAAAACAAAAAGTAATGTTTTACTCAATTTGACAGTAATGTACTTAGAATCCTGAGATAATGCGAATAAAGCAATAAAAATGTATTCCAACATAATTCCTAATCCAAACGTGCAAAGTGTCTAAAAATGCCTGTGATATTGAATACATGTGAGTTTTACTAGATACAGTTGTTTTTCTATGGTTTGCAAATTCAAAAATGAGGTATTACTCAATATGACTGTATACTGTAACACTCAATATGACAGTTATTTAAACATAACTCCTACACCACACATGGAAAATGGCTAATAATGCCTGAAATAATGCATCTTTGGGAGTTTTACTCGAAACATATGCTTTTTTAAATCTTGCAAATGCAAAAAGTAGTTTTTTACTCAATATGACTATAATGTTCTTAGAATCCTGAGATAATGCGAAAAAAGCAATAAAAATGTATTCAAACATAACTTCTAAACAACACATGCAAAATGGCTAATAATGCCTAGAGATATGTATTTTTGTTAGTAGTACTAGAAAAATGATCTTTTGTAAGGTTTCTAAAGACACAAGTTAGTTTTTTTATTCAATATAACAGTGTGACTGTCAACCTAAACATGAAAGGTTTATAATCATAACTCCAAAACCAAACATGAAATTTGTCTAAAAAAGCCTGTAATATTGAATTTATGTGAGTTTGACCTGAATCAGGTATTTTGGAAAGGTTCAAAAATACAAAAATCAGGTTTTACTGGCCTCATATTGGTCAAACTCAAAATGTCAGTTTATGAAACATAACTCCAAAAATACACATGCAATATGTCTAATAATGCCTGAAGAAATGCATCTTTGAGAGTTTTCCTGAAAAAACACATTTGGTACCGTTTGCAAAAACAAAAAGTAATGTTTTACTCAATTTGACAGTAATGTACTTAGAATCCTGAGATAATGCGAATAAAGCAATAAAAATGTATTCCAACATAATTCCTAATCCAAACGTGCAAAGTGTCTAAAAATGCCTGTGATATTGAATACATGTGAGTTTTACTAGATACAGTTGTTTTTCTATGGTTTGCAAATACAAAAATGAGGTATTACTCAATATGACTGTATACAGTAACACTCAATATGACAGTTATTTAAACATAACTCCTACACCACACATGGAAAATGGCTAATAATGCCTGAAATAATGCATCTTTGGGAGTTTTACTGGAAACATATGCTTTTTTAAATCTTGCAAATGCAAAAAGTAGTTTTTTACTCAATATGACTATAATGTTCTTAGAATCCTGAGATAATGCGAAAAAAGCAATAAAAATGTATTCAAACATAACTTCTAAACAACACATGCAAAATAACTAATAATGCCTAGAGATATGTATTTTTGTTAGTAGTACTAGAAAAATGATCTTTTGTAAGGTTTCTAAAGACACAAGTTAGTTTTTTTATTCAATATAACAGTGTGACTGTCAACCTAAATATGAAAGGTTTATAATCATAACTCCAAAACCAAACATGAAATTTGTCTAAAAAAGCCTGTAATATTGAATTTATGTGAGTTTGACCTGAATCAGGTATTTTGGAAAGGTTCAAAAATACAAAAATCAGGTTTTACTGGCCTCATATTGGTCAAACTCAAAATGTCAGTTTATGAAACATAACTCCAAAAATACACATGCAATATGTCTAATAATGCCTGAAGAAATGCATCTTTGAGAGTTTTCCTGAAAAAAAAAACATTTGGTACCGTTTGCAAAAACAAAAAGTAATGTTTTACTCAATTTGACAGTAATGTACTTAGAATCCTGAGATAATGCGAATAAAGCAATAAAAATGTATTCCAACATAATTCCTAATCCAAACGTGCAAAGTGTCTAAAAATGCCTGTGATATTGAATACATGTGAGTTTTACTAGATACAGTTGTTTTTCTATGGTTTGCAAATACAAAAATGAGCTATTACTCAATATGACTGTATACTGTAACACTCAATATGACAGTTATTTAAACATAACTCCTACACCACACATGGAAAATGGCTAATAATGCCTGAAATAATGCATCTTTGGGAGTTTTACTCGAAACATATGCTTTTTTAAATCTTGCAAATGCAAAAAGTAGTTTTTTACTCAATATGACTATAATGTTCTTAGAATCCTGAGATAATGCGAAAAAAGCAATAAAAATGTATTCAAACATAACTTCTAAACAACACATGCAAAATGGCTAATAATGCCTAGAGATATGTATTTTTGTTAGTAGTACTAGAATAATGATCTTTTGTAAGGTTTCTACAGACACAAGTTAGTTTTTTTATTCAATATAACAGTGTGACTGTCAACCTAAATATGAAAGGTTTATAATCATAACTCCAAAACCAAACATGAACTTTGTCTAAAAAAGCCTGTAATATTGAATTTATGTGAGTTTGACCTGAATCAGGTATTTTGGAAAGGTTCAAAAATACAAAAATCAGGTTTTACTGGCCTCATATTGGTCAAACTCAAAATGTCAGTTTATGAAACATAACTCCAAAAATACACATGCAATATGTCTAATAATGCCTGAAGAAATGCATCTTTGAGAGTTTTCCTGAAAAAAAAAACATTTGGTACCGTTTGCAAAAACAAAAAGTAATGTTTTACTCAATTTGACAGTAATGTACTTAGAATCCTGAGATAATGCGAATAAAGCAATAAAAATGTATTCCAACATAATTCCTAATCCAAACGTGCAAAGTGTGTAAAAATGCCTGTGATATTGAATACATGTGAGTTTTACTAGATACAGTTGTTTTTCTATGGTTTGCAAATACAAAAATGAGCTATTACTCAATATGACTGTATACTGTAACACTCAATATGACAGTTATTTAAACATAACTCCTACACCACACATGGAAAATGGCTAATAATGCCTGAAATAATGCATCTTTGGGAGTTTTACTCGAAACATATGCTTTTTTAAATCTTGCAAATGCAAAAAGTAGTTTTTTACTCAATATGACTATAATGTTCTTAGAATCCTGAGATAATGCGAAAAAAGCAGAAAAATGTATTCAAACATAACTTCTAAACAACACATGCAAAATGGCTAATAATGCCTAGAGATATGTATTTTTGTTAGTAGTACTAGAAAAATGATCTTTTGTAAGGTTTCTAAAGATACAAGATAGTTTTTTTATTCAATATAACAGTGTGACTGTCAACCTAAACATGAAAGGTTTATAATCATAACTCCAAAACCAAACATGAAATTTGTCTAAAAAAGCCTGTAATATTGAATTTATGTGAGTTTGACCTGAATCAGGTATTTTGGAAAGGTTCAAAAATACAAAAATCAGGTTTTACTGGCCTCATATTGGTCAAACTCAAAATGTCAGTTTATGAAACATAACTCCAAAAATACACATGCAATATGTCTAATAATGCCTGAAGAAATGCATCTTTGAGAGTTTTCCTGAAAAAAACATTTGGTACCGTTTGCAAAAACAAAAAGTAATGTTTTACTCAATTTGACAGTAATGTACTTAGAATCCTGAGGTAATGCGAATAAAGCAATAAAAATGTATTCAACATAATTCCTAATCCAAACGTGCAAAGGGTCTAAAAATGCCTGTGATATTGAATACATGTGAGTTTTACTAGATACAGTTGTTTTTCTATGGTTTGCAAATACAAAAATGAGGTATTACTCAATATGACTGTATAGTGTAACACTCAATATGACAGTTATTTAAACATAACTCCTACACCACACATGGAAAATGGCTAATAATGCCTGAAATAATGCATCTTTGGGAGTTTTACTGGAAACATATGCTTTTTTAAATCTTGCAAATGCAAAAAGTAGTTTTTTACTCAATATGACTATAATGTTCTTAGAATCCTGAGATAATGCGAAAAAAGCAATAAAAATGTATTCAAACATAACTTCTAAACAACACATGCAAAATAACTAATAATGCCTAGAGATATGTATTTTTGTTAGTAGTACTAGAAAAATGATCTTTTGTAAGGTTTCTAAAGACACAAGTTAGTTTTTTTATTCAATATAACAGTGTGACTGTCAACCTAAATATGAAAGGTTTATAATCATAACTCCAAAACCAAACATGAAATTTGTCTAAAAAAGCCTGTAATATTGAATTTATGTGAGTTTGACCTGAATCAGGTATTTTGGAAAGGTTCAAAAATACAAAAATCAGGTTTTACTGGCCTCATATTGGTCAAACTCAAAATGTCAGTTTATGAAACATAACTCCAAAAATACACATGCAATATGTCTAATAATGCCTGAAGAAATGCATCTTTGAGAGTTTTCCTGAAAAAAAACATTTGGTACCGTTTGCAAAAACAAAAAGTAATGTTTTACTCAATTTGACAGTAATGTACTTAGAATCCTGAGATAATGCGAATAAAGCAATAAAAATGTATTCCAACATAATTCCTAATCCAAACGTGCAAAGTGTCTAAAAATGCCTGTGATATTGAATACATGTGAGTTTTACTAGATACAGTTGTTTTTCTATGGATTGCAAATACAAAAATGAGGTATTACTCAATATGACTGTATACTGTAACACTCAATATGACAGTTTTTTAAACATAACTCCTACACCACACATGGAAAATGGCTAATAATGCCTGAAATAATGCATCTTTGGGAGTTTTACTCGAAACATATGCTTTTTTAAATCTTGCAAATGCAAAAAGTAGTTTTTTACTCAATATGACTATAATGTTCTTAGAATCCTGAGATAATGCGAAAAAAGCAATAAAAATGTATTCAAACATAACTTCTAAACAACACATGCAAAATGGCTAATCATGCCTAGAGATATGTATTTTTGTTAGTAGTACTAGAAAAATTATCTTTTGTAAGGTTTCTAAAGACACAAGTTTGTTTTTTTATTCAATATAACAGTGTGACTGTCAACCTAAATATGAAAGGTTTATAATCATAACTCCAAAACCAAACATGAACTTTGTCTACAAAAGCCTGTAACATTGAATTTATGTGAGTTTGACCTGAATCAGGTATTTTGGAAAGGTTCAAAAATACAAAAATCAGGTTTTACTGGCCTCATATTGGTCAAACTCAAAATGTCATTTTATGAAACATAACTCCAAAAATACACATGCAATATGTCTAATAATGCCTGAAGAAATGCATCTTTGAGAGTTTTCCTGAAAAAAAAACATTTGGTACCGTTTGCAAAAACAAAAAGTAATGTTTTACTCAATTTGACAGTAATGTACTTAGAATCCTGAGATAATGCGAATAAAGCAATAAAAATGTATTCCAACATAATTCCTAATCCAAACGTGCAAAGTGTCTAAAAATGCCTGTGGTATTGAATACATGTGAGTTTTACTAGATACAGTTGTTTTTCTATGGTTTGCAAATTCAAAAATGAGGTATTACTCAATATGACTGTATACTGTAACACTCAATATGACAGTTATTTAAACATGTTCTTAGAATCCTGAGATAATGCGAAAAAAGCAATAAAAATGTATTCAAACATAACTTCTAAACAACACATGCAAAATGGCTAATAATGCCTAGAGATATGTATTTTTGTTAGTAGTACTAGAAAAATGATCTTTTGTAAGGTTTCTAAAGACACAAGTTAGTTTTTTTATTCAATATAACAGCGTGACTGTCAACCTAAATATGAAAGGTTTATAATCATAACTCCAAAACCAAACATGAAATTTGTCTAAAAAAGCCTGTAATATTGAATTTAATAATGCCTGAAAAAATGCATCTTTGAGAGTTTCCCTGAAAAAAAAAACATTTGGTACCGTTTGCAAAAACAAAAAGTAATGTTTTACTCAATTTGACAGTAATGTACTTAGAATCCTGAGATAATGCGAATAAAGCAATAAAAATGTATTCCAACATAATTCCTAATCCAAACGTGCAAAGTGTCTAACAATGCCTGTGATATTGAATACATGTGAGTTTTACTAGATACAGTTGTTTTTCTATGGTTTGCAAATACAAAAATGAGGTATTACTCAATATGACTGTATACTGTAACACTCAATATGACAGTTATTTAAACATAACTCCTACACCACACATGGAAAATGGCTAATAATGCCTGAAATAATGCATCTTTGGGAGTTTTACTGGAAACATATGCTTTTTTAAATCTTGCAAATGCAAAAAGTAGTTTTTTACTCAATATGACTATAATGTTCTTAGAATCCTGAGATAATGCGAAAAAAGCAATAAAAATGTATTCAAACATAACTTCTAAACAACACATGCAAAATGGTTAATAATGCCTAGAGATATGTATTTTTGTTAGTAGTACTAGAAAAATGATCTTTTGTAAGGTTTCTAAAGACACAAGTTAGTTTTTTTATTCAATATAACAGTGTGACTGTCAACCTAAATATGAAAGGTTTATAATCATAACTCCAAAACCAAACATGAACTTTGTCTAAAAAAGCCTGTAATATTGAATTTATGTGAGTTTGACCTGAATCAGGTATTTTGGAAAGGTTAAAAAATACAAAAATCAGGTTTTACTGGCCTCATATTGGTCAAACTCAAAATGTCAGTTTATGAAACATAACTCCAAAAATACACATGCAATATGTCTAATAATGCCTGAAGAAATGCATCTTTGAGTTTCCCTGAAAAAAAAACATTTGGTACCGTTTGCAAAAACAAAAAGTAATGTTTTACTCAATTTGACAGTAATGTACTTAGAATCCTGAGATAATGCGAATAAAGCAAGAAAAATGTATTCCAACATAATTCCTAATCCAAACGTGCAAAGTGTCTAAAAATGCCTGTGATATTGAATACATGTGAGTTTTACTAGATACAGTTGTTTTTCTATGGTTTGCAAATTCAAAAATGAGGTATTACTCAATATGACTGTATACTGTAACACTCAATATGACAGTTATTTAAACATAATTCCTACACCACGCATGGAAAATGGCTAATAATGCCTGAAATAATGCATCTTTGGGAGTTTTACTCGAAACATATGCTTTTTTAAATCTTGCAAATGCAAAAAGTAGTTTTTTACTCAATATGACTATAATGTTCTTAGAATCCTGAGATAATGCGAAAAAAGCAATAAAAATGTATTCAAACATAACTTCTAAACAACACATGCAAAATGGCTAATAATGCCTAGAGATATGTATTTTTGTTAGTAGTACTAGAAAAATGATCTTTTGTAAGGTTTCTAAAGACACAAGTTAGTTTTTTTATTCAATATAACAGTGTGACTGTCAACCTAAATATGAAAGGTTTATAATCATAACTCCAAAACCAAACATGAAATTTGTCTAAAAAAGCCTGTAATATTGAATTTATGTGAGTTTGACCTGAATCAGGTATTTTGGAAAGGTTCAAAAATACAAAAATCTGGTTTTACTGGCCTCATATTGGTCAAACTCAAAATGTCAGTTTATGAAACATAACTCCAAAAATACACATGCAATATGTCTAATAATGCCTGAAGAAATGCATCTTTGAGAGTTTCCCTGAAAAAAAAAACATTTGGTACCGTTTGCAAAAACAAAAAGTAATGTTTTACTCAATTTGACAGTAATGTACTTAGAATCCTGAGATAATGCGAATAAAGCAATAAAAATGTATTCCAACATAATTCCTAATCCAAACGTGCAAAGTGTCTAAAAATGCCTGTGATATTGAATACATGTGAGTTTTACTAGATACAGTTGTTTTTCTATGGTTTGCAAATACAAAAATGAGGTATTACTCAATATGACTGTATACTGTAACACTCAATATGACAGTTATTTAAACATAACTCCTACACCACACATGGAAAATGGCTAATAATGCCTGAAATAATGCATCTTTGGGAGTTTTACTGGAAACATATGCTTTTTTAAATCTTGCAAATGCAAAAAGTAGTTTTTTAATCAATATGACTATAATGTTCTTAGAGTCCTGAGATAATGCGAAAAAAGCAATAAAAATGTATTCAAACATAACTTCTAAACAACACATGCAAAATGGCTAATAATGCCTAGAGATATGTATTTTTGTTAGTAGTACTAGAAAAATGATCTTTTGTAAGGTTTCTAAAGACACAAGTTAGTTTTTTTATTCAATATAACAGTGTGACTGTCAACCTAAATATGAAAGGTTTATAATCATAACTCCAAAACCAAACATGAACTTTGTCTAAAAAAGCCTGTAATATTGAATTTATGTGAGTTTGACCTGAATCAGGTATTTTGGAAAGGTTCAAAAATACAAAAATCAGGTTTTACTGGCCTTATATTGGTCAAACTCAAAATGTCAGTTTATGAAACATAACTCCAAAAATACACATGCAATATGTCTAATAATGCCTGAAGAAATGCATCTTTGAGTTTCCCTGAAAAAAAAAAATTTGGTACCGTTTGCAAAAACAAAAAGTAATGTTTTACTCAATTTGACAGTAATGTACTTAGAATCCTGAGATAATGCGAATAAAGCAATAAAAATGTATTCCAACATAATTCCCAATCCAAACGTGCAAAGTGTCTAAAAATGCCTGTGATATTGAATACATGTGAGTTTTACTAGATACAGTTGTTTTTCTATGGTTTGCAAATACAAAAATGAGGTATTACTCAATATGACTGTATACTGTAACACTCAATATGACAGTTATTTAAACATAACTCCTACACCACACATGGAAAATGGCTAATAATGCCTGAAATAATGCATCTTTGGGAGTTTTACTCGAAACATATGCTTTTTTAAATCTTGCAAATAGAAAAAGTAGTTTTTTCCTCAATATGACTATAATGTTCTTAGAATCCTGAGATAATGCGAAAAAAGCAATAAAAATGTATTCAAACATAACTTCTAAACAACACATGCAAAATGGCTAATAATGCCTAGAGATATGTATTTTTGTTAGTAGTACTAGAAAAATGATCTTTTGTAAGGTTTCTAAAGACACAAGTTAGTTTTTTTATTCAATATAACAGTGTGACTGTCAACCTAAATATGAAAGGTTTATAATCATAACTCCAAAACCAAACATGAAATTTGTCTAAAAAAGCCTGTAATATTGAATTTATGTGAGTTTGACCTGAATCAGGTATTTTGGAAAGGTTCAAAAATACAAAAATCTGGTTTTACTGGCCTCATATTGGTCAAACTCAAAATGTCAGTTTATGAAACATAACTCCAAAAATACACATGCAATATGTCTAATAATGCCTGAAGAAATGCATCTTTGAGAGTTTCCCTGAAAAAAAAAACATTTGGTACCGTTTGCAAAAACAAAAAGTAATGTTTTACTCAATTTGACAGTAATGTACTTAGAATCCTGAGATAATGCGAATAAAGCAATAAAAATGTATTCCAACATAATTCCTAATCCAAACGTGCAAAGTGTCTAAAAATGCCTGTGATATTGAATACATGTGAGTTTTACTAGATACAGTTGTTTTTCTATGGTTTGCAAATACAAAAATGAGGTATTACTCAATATGACTGTATACTGTAACACTCAATATGACAGTTATTTAAACATAACTCCTACACCACACATGGAAAATGGCTAATAATGCCTGAAATAATGCATCTTTGGGAGTTTTACTGGAAACATATGCTTTTTTAAATCTTGCAAATGCAAAAAGTAGTTTTTTAATCAATATGACTATAATGTTCTTAGAATCCTGAGATAATGCGAAAAAAGCAATAAAAATGTATTCAAACATAACTTCTAAACAACACATGCAAAATGGCTAATAATGCCTAGAGATATGTATTTTTGTTAGTAGTACTAGAAAAATGATCTTTTGTAAGGTTTCTAAAGACACAAGTTAGTTTTTTTATTCAATATAACAGTGTGACTGTCAACCTAAATATGAAAGGTTTATAATCATAACTCCAAAACCAAACATGAACTTTGTCTAAAAAAGCCTGTAATATTGAATTTATGTGAGTTTGACCTGAATCAGGTATTTTGGAAAGGTTCAAAAATACAAAAATCAGGTTTTACTGTCCTCATATTGGTCAAACTCAAAATGTCAGTTTATGAAACATAACTCCAAAAATACACATGCAATATGTCTAATAATGCCTGAAGAAATGCATCTTTGAGTTTCCCTGAAAAAAAAACATTTGGTACCGTTTGCAAAAACAAAAAGTAATGTTTTACTCAATTTGACAGTAATGTACTTAGAATCCTGAGATAATGCGAATAAAGCAATAAAAATGTATTCCAACATAATTCCTAATCCAAACGTGCAAAGTGTCTAAAAATGCCTGTGGTATTGAATACATGTGAGTTTTACTAGATACAGTTGTTTTTCTATGGTTTGCAAATACAAAAATGAGGTATTACTCAATATGACTGTATACTGTAACACTCAATATGACAGTTATTTAAACATAACTCCTACACCACACATGGAAAATGGCTAATAATGCCTGAAATAATGCATCTTTGGGAGTTTTACTCGAAACATATGCTTTTTTAAATCTTGCAAATGCAAAAAGTAGTTTTTTACTCAATATGACTATAATGTTCTTAGAATCCTGAGATAATGCGAAAAAAGCAATAAAAATGTATTCAAACATAACTTCTAAACAACACATGCAAAATGGCTAATAATGCCTAGAGATATGTATTTTTGTTAGTAGTACTAGAAAAATTATCTTTTGTAAGGTTTCTAAAGACACAAGTTAGTTTTTTTATTCAATATAACAGTGTGACTGTCAACCTAAATATGAAAGGTTTATAATCTTAACTCCAAAACCAAACATGAACTTTGTCTAAAAAAGCCTGTAATATTGAATTTATGTGAGTTTGACCTGAATCAGGTATTTTGGAAAGGTTCAAAAATACAAAAATCAGGTTTTACTGGCCTCATATTGGTCAAACTCAAAATGTCAGTTTATGAAACATAACTCCTAAAATACACATGCAATATGTCTAATAATGCCTGAAGAAATGGATCTTTGAGAGTTTCCCTGAAAAAAAAACATTTGGTACCGTTTGCAAAAACAAAAAGTAATGTTTTACTCAATTTGACAGTAATGTACTTAGAATCCTGAGATAATGCGAATAAAGCAATAAAAATGTATTCCAACATAATTCCTAATCCAAACGTGCAAAGTGTCTAAAAATGCCTGTGATATTGAATACATGTGAGTTTTACTAGATACAGTTGTTTTTCTATGGTTTGCAAATACAAAAATGAGGTATTATTCAATATGACTGTATACTGTAACACTCAATATGACAGTTATTTAAACATAACTCCTACACCACACATGGAAAATGGCTAATAATGCCTGAAATAATGCATCTTTGGGAGTTTTACTGGAAACATATGCTTTTTTAAATCTTGCAAATGCAAAAATTAGTTTTTTAATCAATATGACTATAATGTTCTTAGAATCCTGAGATAATGCGAAAAAAGCAATACAAATGTATTCAAACATAACTTCTAAACAACACATGCGAAATGGCTAATAATGCCTAGAGATATGTATGTTTGTTAGTAGTACTAGAAAAATGATCTTTTGTAAGGTTTCTAAAGACATAAGTTCGTTTTTTTATTCAATATAACAGTGTGACTGTCAACCTAAATATGAAAGGTTTATAATCATAACTCCAAAACCAAACATGAACTTTGTCTAAAAAAGCCTGTAATATTGAATTTATGTGAGTTTGACCTGAATCAGGTATTTTGGAAAGGTTCAAAAATACAAAAATCAGGTTTTACTGGCCTCATATTGGTCAAACTCAAAATGTCAGTTTATGAAACATAACTCCAAAAATACACATGCAATATGTCTAATAATGCCTGAAGAAATGCATCTTTGAGAGTTTTCCTGAAAAAAAAACATTTGGTACCGTTTGCAAAAACAAAAAGTAATGTTTTACTCAATTTGACAGTAATGTACTTAGAATCCTGAGACAATGCGAATAAAGCAATAAAAATGTATTCCAACATAATTCCTAATCCAAACGTGCAAAGTGTCTAAAAATGCCTGTGGTATTGAACACATGTGAGTTTTACTAGATACAGTTGTTTTTCTATGGTTTGCAAATTCAAAAATGAGGTATTACTCAATATGACTGTATACTGTAACACTCAATATGACAGTTATTTAAACATAACTCCTACACCACACATGGAAAATGGCTAATAATGCCTGAAATAATGCATCTTTGGGAGTTTTACTCGAAACATATGCTTTTTTAAACCTTGCAAATGCAAAAAGTAGTTTTTTACTCAATATGACTATAATGTTCTTAGAATCCTGAGATAATGCGAAAAAAGCAATAAAAATGTATTCAAACATAACTTCTAAACAACACATGCAAAATGGCTAATAATGCCTAGAGATATGTATTTTTGTTAGTAGTACTAGAAAAATGATCTTTTGTAAGGTTTCTAAAGACACAAGTTAGTTTTTTTATTCAATATAACAGCGTGACTGTCAACCTAAATATGAAAGGTTTATAATCATAACTCCAAAACCAAACATGAAATTTGTCTAAAAAAGCCTGTAATATTGAATTTATGTGAGTTTGACCTGAATCAGGTATTTTGGAAAGGTTCAAAAATACAAAAATCTGGTTTTACTGGCCTCATATTGGTCAAACTCAAAATGTCAGTTTATGAAACATAACTCCAAAAATACACATGCAATATGTCTAATAATGCCTGAAAAAATGCATCTTTGAGAGTTTCCCTGAAAAAAAAAACATTTGGTACCGTTGCAAAAACAAAAAGTAATGTTTTACTCAATTTGACAGTAATGTACTTAGAATCCTGAGATAATGCGAATAAAGCAATAAAAATGTATTCCAACATAATTCCTAATCCAAACGTGCAAAGTGTCTAACAATGCCTGTGATATTGAATACATGTGAGTTTTACTAGATACAGTTGTTTTTCTATGGTTTGCAAATACAAAAATGAGGTATTACTCAATATGACTGTATACTGTAACACTCAATATGACAGTTATTTAAACATAACTCCTACACCACACATGGAAAATGGCTAATAATGCCTGAAATAATGCATCTTTGGGAGTTTTACTGGAAACATATGCTTTTTTAAATCTTGCAAATGCAAAAAGTAGTTTTTTACTCAATATGACTATAATGTTCTTAGAATCCTGAGATAATGCGAAAAAAGCAATAAAAATGTATTCAAACATAACTTCTAAACAACACATGCAAAATGGTTAATAATGCCTAGAGATATGTATTTTTGTTAGTAGTACTAGAAAAATGATCTTTTGTAAGGTTTCTAAAGACACAAGTTAGTTTTTTTATTCAATATAACAGTGTGACTGTCAACCTAAATATGAAAGGTTTATAATCATAACTCCAAAACCAAACATGAACTTTGTCTAAAAAAGCCTGTAATATTGAATTTATGTGAGTTTGACCTGAATCAGGTATTTTGGAAAGGTTCAAAAATACAAAAATCAGGTTTTACTGGCCTCATATTGGTCAAACTCAAAATGTCAGTTTATGAAACATAACTCCAAAAATACACATGCAATATGTCTAATAATGCCTGAAGAAATGCATCTTTGAGTTTCCCTGAAAAAAAAACATTTGGTACCGTTTGCAAAAACAAAAAGTAATGTTTTACTCAATTTGACAGTAATGTACTTAGAATCCTGAGATAATGCGAATAAAGCAAGAAAAATGTATTCCAACATAATTCCTAATCCAAACGTGCAAAGTGTCTAAAAATGCCTGTGATATTGAATACATGTGAGTTTTACTAGATACAGTTGTTTTTCTATGGTTTGCAAATTCAAAAATGAGGTATTACTCAATATGACTGTATACTGTAACACTCAATATGACAGTTATTTAAACATAATTCCTACACCACGCATGGAAAATGGCTAATAATGCCTGAAATAATGCATCTTTGGGAGTTTTACTCGAAACATATGCTTTTTTAAATCTTGCAAATGCAAAAAGTAGTTTTTTACTCAATATGACTATAATGTTCTTAGAATCCTGAGATAATGCGAAAAAAGCAATAAAAATGTATTCAAACATAACTTCTAAACAACACATGCAAAATGGCTAATAATGCCTAGAGATATGTATTTTTGTTAGTAGTACTAGAAAAATGATCTTTTGTAAGGTTTCTAAAGACACAAGTTAGTTTTTTTATTCAATATAACAGTGTGACTGTCAACCTAAATATGAAAGGTTTATAATCATAACTCCAAAACCAAACATGAAATTTGTCTAAAAAAGCCTGTAATATTGAATTTATGTGAGTTTGACCTGAATCAGGTATTTTGGAAAGGTTCAAAAATACAAAAATCTGGTTTTACTGGCCTCATATTGGTCAAACTCAAAATGTCAGTTTATGAAACATAACTCCAAAAATACACATGCAATATGTCTAATAATGCCTGAAGAAATGCATCTTTGAGAGTTTCCCTGAAAAAAAAAACATTTGGTACCGTTTGCAAAAACAAAAAGTAATGTTTTACTCAATTTGACAGTAATGTACTTAGAATCCTGAGATAATGCGAATAAAGCAATAAAAATGTATTCCAACATAATTCCTAATCCAAACGTGCAAAGTGTCTAAAAATGCCTGTGATATTGAATACATGTGAGTTTTACTAGATACAGTTGTTTTTCTATGGTTTGCAAATACAAAAATGAGGTATTACTCAATATGACTGTATACTGTAACACTCAATATGACAGTTATTTAAACATAACTCCTACACCACACATGGAAAATGGCTAATAATGCCTGAAATAATGCATCTTTGGGAGTTTTACTGGAAACATATGCTTTTTTAAATCTTGCAAATGCAAAAAGTAGTTTTTTAATCAATATGACTATAATGTTCTTAGAATCCTGAGATAATGCGAAAAAAGCAATAAAAATGTATTCAAACATAACTTCTAAACAACACATGCAAAATGGCTAATAATGCCTAGAGATATGTATTTTTGTTAGTAGTACTAGAAAAATGATCTTTTGTAAGGTTTCTAAAGACACAAGTTAGTTTTTTTATTCAATATAACAGTGTGACTGTCAACCTAAATATGAAAGGTTTATAATCATAACTCCAAAACCAAACATGAACTTTGTCTAAAAAAGCCTGTAATATTGAATTTATGTGAGTTTGACCTGAATCAGGTATTTTGGAAAGGTTCAAAAATACAAAAATCAGGTTTTACTGGCCTTATATTGGTCAAACTCAAAATGTCAGTTTATGAAACATAACTCCAAAAATACACATGCAATATGTCTAATAATGCCTGAAGAAATGCATCTTTGAGTTTCCCTGAAAAAAAAACATTTGGTACCGTTTGCAAAAACAAAAAGTAATGTTTTACTCAATTTGACAGTAATGTACTTAGAATCCTGAGATAATGCGAATAAAGCAATAAAAATGTATTCCAACATAATTCCCAATCCAAACGTGCAAAGTGTCTAAAAATGCCTGTGATATTGAATACATGTGAGTTTTACTAGATACAGTTGTTTTTCTATGGTTTGCAAATACAAAAATGAGGTATTACTCAATATGACTGTATACTGTAACACTCAATATGACAGTTATTTAAACATAACTCCTACACCACACATGGAAAATGGCTAATAATGCCTGAAATAATGCATCTTTGGGAGTTTTACTCGAAACATATGCTTTTTTAAATCTTGCAAATAGAAAAAGTAGTTTTTTACTCAATATGACTATAATGTTCTTAGAATCCTGAGATAATGCGAAAAAAGCAATAAAAATGTATTCAAACATAACTTCTAAACAACACATGCAAAATGGCTAATAATGCCTAGAGATATGTATTTTTGTTAGTAGTACTAGAAAAATGATCTTTTGTAAGGTTTCTAAAGACACAAGTTAGTTTTTTTATTCAATATAACAGTGTGACTGTCAACCTAAATATGAAAGGTTTATAATCATAACTCCAAAACCAAACATGAAATTTGTCTAAAAAAGCCTGTAATATTGAATTTATGTGAGTTTGACCTGAATCAGGTATTTTGGAAAGGTTCAAAAATACAAAAATCTGGTTTTACTGGCCTCATATTGGTCAAACTCAAAATGTCAGTTTATGAAACATAACTCCAAAAATACACATGCAATATGTCTAATAATGCCTGAAGAAATGCATCTTTGAGAGTTTCCCTGAAAAAAAAAACATTTGGTACCGTTTGCAAAAAACAAAAAGTAATGTTTTACTCAATTTGACAGTAATGTACTTAGAATCCTGAGATAATGCGAATAAAGCAATAAAAATGTATTCCAACATAATTCCTAATCCAAACGTGCAAAGTGTCTAAAAATGCCTGTGATATTGAATACATGTGAGTTTTACTAGATACAGTTGTTTTTCTATGGTTTGCAAATACAAAAATGAGGTATTACTCAATATGACTGTATACTGTAACACTCAATATGACAGTTATTTAAACATAACTCCTACACCACACATGGAAAATGGCTAATAATGCCTGAAATAATGCATCTTTGGGAGTTTTACTGGAAACATATGCTTTTTTAAATCTTGCAAATGCAAAAAGTAGTTTTTTAATCAATATGACTATAATGTTCTTAGAATCCTGAGATAATGCGAAAAAAGCAATAAAAATGTATTCAAACATAACTTCTAAACAACACATGCAAAATGGCTAATAATGCCTAGAGATATGTATTTTTGTTAGTAGTACTAGAAAAATGATCTTTTGTAAGGTTTCTAAAGACACAAGTTAGTTTTTTTATTCAATATAACAGTGTGACTGTCAACCTAAATATGAAAGGTTTATAATCATAACTCCAAAACCAAACATGAACTTTGTCTAAAAAAGCCTGTAATATTGAATTTATGTGAGTTTGACCTGAATCAGGTATTTTGGAAAGGTTCAAAAATACAAAAATCAGGTTTTACTGGCCTTATATTGGTCAAACTCAAAATGTCAGTTTATGAAACATAACTCCAAAAATACACATGCAATATGTCTAATAATGCCTGAAGAAATGCATCTTTGAGTTTCCCTGAAAAAAAAACATTTGGTACCGTTTGCAAAAACAAAAAGTAATGTTTTACTCAATTTGACAGTAATGTACTTAGAATCCTGAGATAATGCGAATAAAGCAATAAAAATGTATTCCAACATAATTCCCAATCCAAACGTGCAAAGTGTCTAAAAATGCCTGTGATATTGAATACATGTGAGTTTTACTAGATACAGTTGTTTTTCTATGGTTTGCAAATACAAAAATGAGGTATTACTCAATATGACTGTATACTGTAACACTCAATATGACAGTTATTTAAACATAACTCCTACACCACACATGGAAAATGGCTAATAATGCCTGAAATAATGCATCTTTGGGAGTTTTACTCGAAACATATGCTTTTTTAAATCTTGCAAATAGAAAAAGTAGTTTTTTACTCAATATGACTATAATGTTCTTAGAATCCTGAGATAATGCGAAAAAAGCAATAAAAATGTATTCAAACATAACTTCTAAACAACACATGCAAAATGGCTAATAATGCCTAGAGATATGTATTTTTGTTAGTAGTACTAGAAAAATGATCTTTTGTAAGGTTTCTAAAGACACAAGTTAGTTTTTTTATTCAATATAACAGTGTGACTGTCAACCTAAATATGAAAGGTTTATAATCATAACTCCAAAACCAAACATGAAATTTGTCTAAAAAAGCCTGTAATATTGAATTTATGTGAGTTTGACCTGAATCAGGTATTTTGGAAAGGTTCAAAAATACAAAAATCTGGTTTTACTGGCCTCATATTGGTCAAACTCAAAATGTCAGTTTATGAAACATAACTCCAAAAATACACATGCAATATGTCTAATAATGCCTGAAGAAATGCATCTTTGAGAGTTTCCCTGAAAAAAAAAACATTTGGTACCGTTTGCAAAAACAAAAAGTAATGTTTTACTCAATTTGACAGTAATGTACTTAGAATCCTGAGATAATGCGAATAAAGCAATAAAAATGTATTCCAACATAATTCCTAATCCAAACGTGCAAAGTGTCTAAAAATGCCTGTGATATTGAATACATGTGAGTTTTACTAGATACAGTTGTTTTTCTATGGTTTGCAAATACAAAAATGAGGTATTACTCAATATGACTGTATACTGTAACACTCAATATGACAGTTATTTAAACATAACTCCTACACCACACATGGAAAATGGCTAATAATGCCTGAAATAATGCATCTTTGGGAGTTTTACTGGAAACATATGCTTTTTTAAATCTTGCAAATGCAAAAAGTAGTTTTTTAATCAATATGACTATAATGTTCTTAGAATCCTGAGATAATGCGAAAAAAGCAATAAAAATGTATTCAAACATAACTTCTAAACAACACATGCAAAATGGCTAATAATGCCTAGAGATATGTATTTTTGTTAGTAGTACTAGAAAAATGATCTTTTGTAAGGTTTCTAAAGACACAAGTTAGTTTTTTTATTCAATATAACAGTGTGACTGTCAACCTAAATATGAAAGGTTTATAATCATAACTCCAAAACCAAACATGAACTTTGTCTAAAAAAGCCTGTAATATTGAATTTATGTGAGTTTGACCTGAATCAGGTATTTTGGAAAGGTTCAAAAATACAAAAATCAGGTTTTACTGTCCTCATATTGGTCAAACTCAAAATGTCAGTTTATGAAACATAACTCCAAAAATACACATGCAATATGTCTAATAATGCCTGAAGAAATGCATCTTTGAGTTTCCCTGAAAAAAAAACATTTGGTACCGTTTGCAAAAACAAAAAGTAATGTTTTACTCAATTTGACAGTAATGTACTTAGAATCCTGAGATAATGCGAATAAAGCAATAAAAATGTATTCCAACATAATTCCTAATCCAAACGTGCAAAGTGTCTAAAAATGCCTGTGATATTGAATACATGTGAGTTTTACTAGATACAGTTGTTTTTCTATGGTTTGCAAATACAAAAATGAGGTATTACTCAATATGACTGTATACTGTAACACTCAATATGACAGTTATTTAAACATAACTCCTACACCACACATGGAAAATGGCTAATAATGCCTGAAATAATGCATCTTTGGGAGTTTTACTCGAAACATATGCTTTTTTAAATCTTGCAAATGCAAAAAGTAGTTTTTTACTCAATATGACTATAATGTTCTTAGAATCCTGAGATAATGCGAAAAAAGCAATAAAAATGTATTCAAACATAACTTCTAAACAACACATGCAAAATGGCTAATAATGCCTAGAGATATGTATTTTTGTTAGTAGTACTAGAAAAATTATCTTTTGTAAGGTTTCTAAAGACACAAGTTAGTTTTTTTATTCAATATAACAGTGTGACTGTCAACCTAAATATGAAAGGTTTATAATCTTAACTCCAAAACCAAACATGAACTTTGTCTGAAAAAGCCTGTAATATTGAATTTATGTGAGTTTGACCTGAATCAGGTATTTTGGAAAGGTTCAAAAATACAAAAATCAGGTTTTACTGGCCTCATATTGGTCAAACTCAAAATGTCAGTTTATGAAACATAACTCCTAAAATACACATGCAATATGTCTAATAATGCCTGAAGAAATGGATCTTTGAGAGTTTCCCTGAAAAAAAAACATTTGGTACCGTTTGCAAAAACAAAAAGTAATGTTTTACTCAATTTGACAGTAATCTACTTAGAATCCTGAGATAATGCGAATAAAGCAATAAAAATGTATTCCAACATAATTCCTAATCCAAACGTGCAAAGTGTCTAAAAATGCCTGTGATATTGAATACATGTGAGTTTTACTAGATACAGTTGTTTTTCTATGGTTTGCAAATACAAAAATGAGGTATTATTCAATATGACTGTATACTGTAACACTCAATATGACAGTTATTTAAACATAACTCCTACACCACACATGGAAAATGGCTAATAATGCCTGAAATAATGCATCTTTGGGAGTTTTACTGGAAACATATGCTTTTTTAAATCTTGCAAATGCAAAAATTAGTTTTTTAATCAATATGACTATAATGTTCTTAGAATCCTGAGATAATGCGAAAAAAGCAATACAAATGTATTCAAACATAACTTCTAAACAACACATGCGAAATGGCTAATAATGCCTAGAGATATGTATTTTTGTTAGTAGTACTAGAAAAGTGATCTTTTGTAAGGTTTCTAAAGACATAAGTTCGTTTTTTTATTCAATATAACAGTGTGACTGTCAACCTAAATATGAAAGGTTTATAATCATAACTCCAAAACCAAACATGAACTTTGTCTAAAAAAGCCTGTAATATTGAATTTATGTGAGTTTGACCTGAATCAGGTATTTTGGAAAGGTTCAAAAATACAAAAATCAGGTTTTACTGGCCTCATATTGGTCAAACTCAAAATGTCAGTTTATGAAACATAACTCCAAAAATACACATGCAATATGTCTAATAATGCCTGAAGAAATGCATCTTTGAGAGTTTCCCTGAAAAAAAAACATTTGGTACCGTTTGCAAAAACAAAAAGTAATGTTTTACTCAATTTGACAGTAATGTACTTAGAATCCTGAGATAATGCGAATAAAGCAATAAAAATGTATTCCAACATAATTCCTAATCCAAACGTGCAAAGTGTCTAAAAATGCCTGTGATATTGAATACACGTGAGTTTTACTAGATACAGTTGTTTTTCTATGGTTTGCAAATACAAAAATGAGGTATTACTCAATATGACTGTATACTGTAACACTCAATATGACAGTTATTTAAACATAACTCCTACACCACACATGGAAAATGGCTAATAATGCCTGAAATAATGCATCTTTGGGAGTTTTACTGGAAACATATGCTTTTTTAAATCTTGCAAATGCAAAAAGTAGTTTTTTAATCAATATGACTATAATGTTCTTAGAATCCTGAGATAATGCGAAAAAAGCAATACAAATGTATTCAAACATAACTTCTAAACAACACATGCAAAATGGCTAATAATGCCTAGAGATATGTATTTTTGTTAGTAGTACTAGAAAAATGATCTTTTGTAAGGTTTCTAAAGACACAAGTTAGTTTTTTTATTCAATATAACAGTGTGACTGTCAACCTAAATATGAAAGGTTTATAATCATAACTCCAAAACCAAACATGAACTTTGTCTAAAAAAGCCTGTAATATTGAATTTATGTGAGTTTGACCTGAATCAGGTATTTTGGAAAGGTTCAAAAATACAAAAATCAGGTTTTACTGGCCTCATATTGGTCAAACTCAAAATGTCAGTTTATGAAACATAACTCCAAAAATACACATGCAATATGTCTAATAATGCCTGAAGAAATGCATCTTTGAGTTTCCCTGAAAAAAAAACATTTGGTACCGTTTGCAAAAACAAAAAGTAATGTTTTACTCAATTTGACAGTAATGTACTTAGAATCCTGAGATAATGCGAATAAAGCAATAAAAATGTATTCCAACATAATTCCTAATCCAAACGTGCAAAGTGTCTAAAAATGCCTGTGATATTGAATACATGTGAGTTTTACTAGATACAGTTGTTTTTCTATGGTTTGCAAATACAAAAATGAGGTATTACTCAATATGACTGTATACTGTAACACTCAATATGACAGTTATTTAAACATAACTCCTACACCACACATGGAAAATGGCTAATAATGCCTGAAATAATGCATCTTTGGGAGTTTTACTCGAAACATATGCTTTTTTAAATCTTGCAAATGCAAAAAGTAGTTTTTTACTCAATATGACTATAATGTTCTTAGAATCCTGAGATAATGCGAAAAAAGCAATAAAAATGTATTCAAACATAACTTCTAAACAACACATGCAAAATGGCTAATAATGCCTAGAGATATGTATTTTTGTTAGTAGTACTAGAAAAATGATCTTTTGTAAGGTTTCTAAAGACACAAGTTAGTTTTTTTATTCAATATAACAGTGTGACTGTCAACCTAAATATGAAAGGTTTATAATCTTAACTCCAAAACCAAACATGAACTTTGTCTAAAAAAGCCTGTAATATTGAATTGATGTGAGTTTGACCTGAATCAGGTATTTTGGAAAGGTTCAAAAATACAAAAATCAGGTTTTACTGGCCTCATATTGGTCAAACTCAAAATGTCAGTTTATGAAACATAACTCCTAAAATACACATGCAATATGTCTAATAATGCCTGAAGAAATGGATCTTTGAGAGTTTCCCTGAAAAAAAACATTTGGTACCGTTTGCAAAAACAAAAAGTAATGTTTTACTCAATTTGACAGTAATGTACTTAGAATCCTGAGATAATGCGAATAAAGCAATAAAAATGTATTCCAACATAATTCCTAATCCAAACGTGCAAAGTGTCTAAAAATGCCTGTGATATTGAATACATGTGAGTTTTACTAGATACAGTTGTTTTTCTATGGTTTGCAAATACAAAAATGAGGTATTACTCAATATGACTGTATACTGTAACACTCAATATGACAGTTATTTAAACATAACTCCTACACCACACATGGAAAATGGCTAATAATGCCTGAAATAATGCATCTTTGGGAGTTTTACTGGAAACATATGCTTTTTTAAATCTTGCAAATGCAAAAATTAGTTTTTTAATCAATATGACTATAATGTTCTTAGAATCCTGAGATAATGCGAAAAAAGCAATACAAATGTATTCAAACATAACTTCTAAACAACACATGCGAAATGGCTAATAATGCCTAGAGATATGTATTTTTGTTAGTAGTACTAGAAAAATGATCTTTTGTAAGGTTTCTAAAGACATAAGTTCGTTTTTTTATTCAATATAACAGTGTGACTGTCAACCTAAATATGAAAGGTTTATAATCATAACTCCAAAACCAAACATGAACTTTGTCTAAAAAAGCCTGTAATATTGAATTTATGTGAGTTTGACCTGAATCAGGTATTTTGGAAAGGTTCAAAAATACAAAAATCAGGTTTTACTGTCCTCATATTGGTCAAACTCAAAATGTCAGTTTATGAAACATAACTCCAAAAATACACATGCAATATGTCTAATAATGCCTGAAGAAATGCATCTTTGAGTTTCCCTGAAAAAAAAACATTTGGTACCGTTTGCAAAAACAAAAAGTAATGTTTTACTCAATTTGACAGTAATGTACTTAGAATCCTGAGATAATGCGAATAAAGCAATAAAAATGTATTCCAACATAATTCCTAATCCAAACGTGCAAAGTGTCTAAAAATGCCTGTGATATTGAATACATGTGAGTTTTACTAGATACAGTTGTTTTTCTATGGTTTGCAAATACAAAAATGAGGTATTACTCAATATGACTGTATACTGTAACACTCAATATGACAGTTATTTAAACATAACTCCTACACCACACATGGAAAATGGCTAATAATGCCTGAAATAATGCATCTTTGGGAGTTTTACTCGAAACATATGCTTTTTTAAATCTTGCAAATGCAAAAAGTAGTTTTTTACTCAATATGACTATAATGTTCTTAGAATCCTGAGATAATGCGAAAAAAGCAATAAAAATGTATTCAAACATAACTTCTAAACAACACATGCAAAATGGCTAATAATGCCTAGAGATATGTATTTTTGTTAGTAGTACTAGAAAAATTATCTTTTGTAAGGTTTCTAAAGACACAAGTTAGTTTTTTTATTCAATATAACAGTGTGACTGTCAACCTAAATATGAAAGGTTTATAATCATAACTCCAAAACCAAACATGATCTTTGTCTAAAAAAGCCTGTAATATTGAATTTATGTGAGTTTGACCTGAATCAGGTATTTTGGAAAGGTTCAAAAATACAAAAATCAGGTTTTACTGTCCTCATATTGGTCAAACTCAAAATGTCAGTTTATGAAACATAACTCCAAAAATACACATGCAATATGTCTAATAATGCCTGAAGAAATGCATCTTTGAGTTTCCCTGAAAAAAAAACATTTGGTACCGTTTGCAAAAACAAAAAGTAATGTTTTACTCAATTTGACAGTAATGTACTTAGAATCCTGAGATAATGCGAATAAAGCAATAAAAATGTATTCCAACATAATTCCTAATCCAAACGTGCAAAGTGTCTAAAAATGCCTGTGATATTGAATACATGTGAGTTTTACTAGATACAGTTGTTTTTCTATGGTTTGCAAATACAAAAATGAGGTATTACTCAATATGACTGTATACTGTAACACTCAATATGACAGTTATTTAAACATAACTCCTACACCACACATGAAAAATGGCTAATAATGCCTGAAATAATGCATCTTTGGGAGTTTTACTCGAAACATATGCTTTTTTAAATCTTGCAAATGCAAAAAGTAGTTTTTTACTCAATATGACTATAATGTTCTTAGAATCCTGAGATAATGCGAAAAAAGCAATAAAAATGTATTCAAACATAACTTCTAAACAACACATGCAAAATGGCTAATAATGCCTAGAGATATGTATTTTTGTTAGTAGTACTAGAAAAATTATCTTTTGTAAGGTTTCTAAAGACACAAGTTAGTTTTTTTATTCAATATAACAGTGTGACTGTCAACCTAAATATGAAAGGTTTATAATCATAACTCCAAAACCAAACATGAACTTTGTCTAAAAAAGCCTGTAATATTGAATTTATGTGAGTTTGACCTGAATCAGGTATTTTGGAAAGGTTCAAAAATACAAAAATCAGGTTTTACTGGCCTCATATTGGTCAAACTCAAAATGTCAGTTTATGAAACATAAATCCTAAAATACACATGCAATATGTCTAATAATGCCTGAAGAAATGGATCTTTGAGAGTTTCCCTGAAAAAAAAACATTTGGTACCGTTTGCAAAAACAAAAAGTAATGTTTTACTCAATTTGACAGTAATGTACTTAGAATCCTGAGATAATGCGAATAAAGCAATAAAAATGTATTCCAACATAATTCCTAATCCAAACGTGCAAAGTGTCTAAAAATGCCTGTGATATTGAATACATGTGAGTTTTACTAGATACAGTTGTTTTTCTATGGTTTGCAAATACAAAAATGAGGTATTATTCAATATGACTGTATACTGTAACACTCAATATGACAGTTATTTAAACATAACTCCTACACCACACATGGAAAATGGCTAATAATGCCTGAAATAATGCATCTTTGGGAGTTTTACTGGAAACATATGCTTTTTTAAATCTTGCAAATGCAAAAATTAGTTTTTTACTCAATATGACTATAATGTTCTTAGAATCCTGAGATAATGCGAAAAAAGCAATAAAAATGTATTCAAACATAACTTCTAAACAACACATGCAAAATGGCTAATAATGCCTAGAGATATGTATTTTTGTTAGTAGTACTAGAAAAATTATCTTTTGTAAGGTTTCTAAAGACACAAGTTAGTTTTTTTATTCAATATAACAGTGTGACTGTCAACCTAAATATGAAAGGTTTATAATCATAACTCCAAAACCAAACATGAACTTTGTCTAAAAAAGCCTGTAATATTGAATTTATGTGAGTTTGACCTGAATCAGGTATTTTGGAAAGGTTCAAAAATACAAAAATCAGGTTTTACTGTCCTCATATTGGTCAAACTCAAAATGTCAGTTTATGAAACATAACTCCAAAAATACACATGCAATATGTCTAATAATGCCTGAAGAAATGCATCTTTGAGTTTCCCTGAAAAAAAAACATTTGGTACCGTTTGTAAAAACAAAAAGTAATGTTTTACTCAATTTGACAGTAATGTACTTAGAATCCTGAGATAATGCGAATAAAGCAATAAAAATGTATTCCAACATAATTCCTAATCCAAACGTGCAAAGTGTCTAAAAATGCCTGTGATATTGAATACATGTGAGTTTTACTAGATACAGTTGTTTTTCTATGGTTTGCAAATACAAAAATGAGGTATTACTCAATATGACTGTATACTGTAACACTCAATATGACAGTTATTTAAACATAACTCCTACACCACACATGGAAAATGGCTAATAATGCCTGAAATAATGCATCTTTGGGAGTTTTACTCGAAACATATGCTTTTTTAAATCTTGCAAATGCAAAAAGTAGTTTTTTACTCAATATGACTATAATGTTCTTAGAATCCTGAGATAATGCGAAAAAAGCAATAAAAATGTATTCAAACATAACTTCTAAACAACACATGCAAAATGGCTAATAATGCCTAGAGATATGTATTTTTGTTAGTAGTACTAGAAAAATTATCTTTTGTAAGGTTTCTAAAGACACAAGTTAGTTTTTTTATTCAATATAACAGTGTGACTGTCAACCTAAATATGAAAGGTTTATAATCATAACTCCAAAACCAAACATGAACTTTGTCTAAAAAAGCCTGTAATATTGAATTTATGTGAGTTTGACCTGAATCAGGTATTTTGGAAAGGTTCAAAAATACAAAAATCAGGTTTTACTGGCCTCATATTGGTCAAACTCAAAATGTCAGTTTATGAAACATAACTCCAAAAATACACATGCAATATGTCTAATAATGCCTGAAGAAATGCATCTTTGAGAGTTTCCCTGAAAAAAAAACATTTGGTACCGTTTGCAAAAACAAAAAGTAATGTTTTACTCAATTTGACAGTAATGTACTTAGAATCCTGAGATAATGCGAATAAAGCAATAAAAATGTATTCCAACATAATTCCTAATCCAAACGTGCAAAGTGTCTAAAAATGCCTGTGATATTGAATACACGTGAGTTTTACTAGATACAGTTGTTTTTCTATGGTTTGCAAATACAAAAATGAGGTATTACTCAATATGACTGTATACTGTAACACTCAATATGACAGTTATTTAAACATAACTCCTACACCACACATGGAAAATGGCTAATAATGCCTGAAATAATGCATCTTTGGGAGTTTTACTCGAAACATATGCTTTTTTAAATCTTGCAAATGCAAAAAGTAGTTTTTTACTCAATATGACTATAATGTTCTTAGAATCCTGAGATAATGCGAAAAAAGCAATAAAAATGTATTCAAACATAACTTCTAAACAACACATGCAAAATGGCTAATAATGCCTAGAGATATGTATTTTTGTTAGTAGTACTAGAAAAATTATCTTTTGTAAGGTTTCTAAAGACACAAGTTAGTTTTTTTATTCAATATAACAGTGTGACTGTCAACCTAAACATGAAAGGTTTATAATCATAACTCCAAAACCAAACATGAAATTTGTCTAAAAAAGCCTGTAATATTGAATTTATGTGAGTTTGACCTGAATCAGGTATTTTGGAAAGGTTCAAAAATACAAAAATCAGGTTTTACTGGCCTCATATTGGTCAAACTCAAAATGTCAGTTTATGAAACATAACTCCAAAAATACACATGCAATATGTCTAATAATGCCTGAAGAAATGCATCTTTGAGAGTTTCCCTGAAAAAAAAAACATTTGGTACCGTTTGCAAAAACAAAAAGTAATGTTTTACTCAATTTGACAGTAATGTACTTAGAATCCTGAGATAATGCGAATAAAGCAATAAAAATGTATTCCAACATAATTCCTAATCCAAACGTGCAAAGTGTCTAAAAATGCCTGTGATATTGAATACATGTGAGTTTTACTAGATACAGTTGTTTTTCTATGGTTTGCAAATACAAAAATGAGGTATTACTCAATATGACTGTATACTGTAACACTCAATATGACAGTTATTTAAACATAACTCCTACACCACACATGGAAAATGGCTAATAATGCCTGAAATAATGCATCTTTGGGAGTTTTACTGGAAACATATGCTTTTTTAAATCTTGCAAATGCAAAAAGTAGTTTTTTAATCAATATGACTATAATGTTCTTAGAATCCTGAGATAATGCGAAAAAAGCAATAAAAATGTATTCAAACATAACTTCTAAACAACACATGCAAAATGGCTAATAATGCCTAGAGATATGTATTTTTGTTAGTAGTACTAGAAAAATGATCTTTTGTAAGGTTTCTAAAGACACAAGTTAGTTTTTTTATTCAATATAACAGTGTGACTGTCAACCTAAATATGAAAGGTTTATAATCATAACTCCAAAACCAAACATGAACTTTGTCTAAAAAAGCCTGTAATATTGAATTTATGTGAGTTTGACCTGAATCAGGTATTTTGGAAAGGTTCAAAAATACAAAAATCAGGTTTTACTGGCCTCATATTGGTCAAACTCAAAATGTCAGTTTATGAAACATAACTCCAAAAATACACATGCAATATGTCTAATAATGCCTGAAGAAATGCATCTTTGAGTTTCCCTGAAAAAAAAAACATTTGGTACCGTTTGCAAAAACAAAAAGTAATGTTTTACTCAATTTGACAGTAATGTACTTAGAATCCTGAGATAATGCGAATAAAGCAATAAAAATGTATTCCAACATAATTCCTAATCCAAACGTGCAAAGTGTCTAAAAATGCCTGTGATATTGAATACATGTGAGTTTTACTAGATACAGTTGTTTTTCTATGGTTTGCAAATACAAAAATGAGGTATTACTCAATATGACTGTATACTGTAACACTCAATATGACAGTTATTTAAACATAACTCCTACACCACACATGGAAAATGGCTAATAATGCCTGAAATAATGCATCTTTGGGAGTTTTACTCGAAACATATGCTTTTTTAAATCTTGCAAATAGAAAAAGTAGTTTTTTACTCAATATGACTATAATGTTCTTAGAATCCTGAGATAATGCGAAAAAAGCAATAAAAATGTATTCAAACATAACTTCTAAACAACACATGCAAAATGGCTAATAATGCCTAGAGATATGTATTTTTGTTAGTAGTACTAGAAAAATGATCTTTTGTAAGGTTTCTAAAGACACAAGTTAGTTGTTTTATTCAATATAACAGTGTGACTGTCAACCTAAATATGAAAGGTTTATAATCATAACTCCAAAACCAAACATGAAATTTGTCTAAAAAAGCCTGTAATATTGAATTTATGTGAGTTTGACCTGAATCAGGTATTTTGGAAAGGTTCAAAAATACAAAAATCAGGTTTTACTGGCCTCATATTGGTCAAACTCAAAATGTCAGTTTATGAAACATAACTCCAAAAATACAAATGCAATATGTCTAATAATGCCTGAAAAAATGCATCTTTGAGAGTTTCCCTGAAAAAAAAAACATTTGGTACCGTTTGCAAAAACAAAAAGTAATGTTTTACTCAATTTGACAGTAATGTACTTAGAATCCTGAGATAATGCGAATAAAGCAATAAAAATGTATTCCAACATAATTCCTAATCCAAACGTGCAAAGTGTCTAAAAATGCCTGTGATATTGAATACATGTGAGTTTTACTAGATACAGTTGTTTTTCTATGGTTTGCAAATACAAAAATGAGGTATTACTCAATATGACTGTATACTGTAACACTCAATATGACAGTTATTTAAACATAACTCCTACACCACACATGGAAAATGGCTAATAATGCCTGAAATAATGCATCCTTGGGAGTTTTACTCGAAACATATGCTTTTTTAAATCTTGCAATTGCAAAAAGTAGTTTTTTACTCAATATGACTATAATGTTCTTAGAATCCTGAGATAATGCGAAAAAAGCAATAAAAATGTATTCAAACATAACTTCTAAACAACACATGCAAAATGGCTAATAATGCCTAGAGATATGTATTTTTGTTAGTAGTACTAGAAAAATGATCTTTTGTAAGGTTTCTAAAGACACAAGTTAGTTTTTTTATTCAATATAACAGTGTGACTGTCAACCTAAACATGAAAGGTTTATAATCATAACTCCAAAACCAAACATGAAATTTGTCTAAAAAAGCCTGTAATATTGAATTTATGTGAGTTTGACCTGAATCAGGTATTTTGGAAAGGTTCAAAAATACAAAAATCAGGTTTTACTGGCCTCATATTGGTCAAACTCAAAATGTCAGTTTATGAAACATAACTCCAAAAATACACATGCAATATGTCTAATAATGCCTGAAGAAATGCATCTTTGAGAGTTTTCCTGAAAAAAAAAACATTTGGTACCGTTTGCAAAAACAAAAAGTAATGTTTTACTCAATTTGACAGTAATGTACTTAGAATCCTGAGATAATGCGAATAAAGCAATAAAAATGTATTCCAATATAATTCCTAATCCAAACGTGCAAAGTGTCTAAAAATGCCTGTGATATTGAATACATGTGAGTTTTACTAGATACAGTTGTTTTTCTATGGTTTGCAAATACAAAAATGAGGTATTACTCAATATGACTGTATACTGTAACACTCAATATGGCAGTTATTTAAACATAACTCCTACACCACACATGGAAAATAGCTAATAATGCCTGAAATAATGCATCTTTGGGAGTTTTACTGGAAACATATGCTTTTTTAAATCTTGCAAATGCAAAAAGTAGTTTTTTACTCAATATGACTATAATGTTCTTAGAATCCTGGGATAATGCGAAAAAAGCAATAAAAATGTATTCAAACCTAACTTCTAAACAACACATGCAAAATAGCTAATAATGCCTAGAGATATGTATTTTTGTTAGTAGTACTAGAAAAATGATCTTTTGTAAGGTTTCTAAAGACACAAGTTAGTTTTTTTATTCAATATAACAGTGTGACTGTCAACCTAAATATGAAAGGTTTATAATCATAACTCCAAAACCAAACATGAAATTTGTCTAAAAAAGCCTGTAATATTGAATTTATGTGAGTTTGACCTGAATCAGGTATTTTGGAAAGGTTCAAAAATACAAAAATCAGGTTTTACTGGCCTCATATTGGTCAAACTCAAAATGTCAGTTTATGAAACATAACTCCAAAAATACACATGCAATATGTCTAATAATGCCTGAAGAAATGCATCTTTGAGAGTTTTCCTGAAAAAAAAAACATTTGGTACCGTTTGCAAAAACAAAAAGTAATGTTTTACTCAATTTGACAGTAATGTACTTAGAATCCTGAGATAATGCGAATAAAGCAATAAAAATGTATTCCAACATAATTCCTAATCCAAACGTGCAAAGTGTCTAAAAATGCCTGTGATATTGAATACATGTGAGTTTTACTAGATACAGTTGTTTTTCTATGGTTTGCAAATACAAAAATGAGGTATTACTCAATATGACTGTATACTGTAACACTCAATATGACAGTTATTTAAACATAACTCCTACACCACACATGGAAAATGGCTAATAATGCCTGAAATAATGCATCTTTGGGAGTTTTACTGGAAACATATGCTTTTTTAAATCTTGCAAATGCAAAAATTAGTTTTTTAATCAATATGACTATAATGTTCTTAGAATCCTGAGATAATGCGAAAAAAGCAATACAAATGTATTCAAACATAACTTCTAAACAACACATGCAAAATGGCTAATAATGCCTAGAGATATGTGTTTGTGTTAGTAGTACTAGAAAAATGATCTTTTGTAAGGTTTCTAAAGACACAAGTTAGTTTTTTTATTCAATATAACAGTGTGACTGTCAACCTAAACATGAAAGGTTTATAATCATACCTCCAAAACCAAACATGAACTTTGTCTGAAAAAGCCTATAATATTGAATTTATGTGAGTTTGACCTGAATCAGGTATTTTGGAAAGGTTCAAAAATACAAAAATCAGGTTTTACTGGCCTCATATTGGTCAAACTCAAAATGTCAGTTTATGAAACATAACTTCAAAAATACACATGCAATATGTCTAATAATGCCTGAAGAAATGCATAATTGAGAGTTTTCCTGAAAAAAAAAACCTTTGGTACCGTTTGCAAAAACAAAAAGTAATGTTTTACTCAATTTGACAGTAATGTACTTAGAATCCTGAGATAATGCGAATAAAGCAATAAAAATGTATTCCAACATAATTCCTAATCCAAACGTGCAAAGTGTCTAAACATGCCTGTGATATTGAATACATGTGAGTTTTACTAGATACAGTTGTTTTTCGATAGTTTGCAAATACAAAAATGAGGTATTACTCAATATGACTGTATACTGTAACACTCAATATGACAGTTATTTAAATATAACTCCTACACCACACATGGAAAATGGCTAATAATGCCTGAAATAATGCATCTTTGGGAGTTTTACTCGAAACATATGCTTTTTTAAATCTTGCAAATGCAAAAAGTAGTTTTTTACTCAATATGACTATAATGTTCTTAGAATCCTGAGATAATGCGAAAAAAGCAATAAAAATGTATTCAAACATAACTTCTAAACAAAACATGCAAAATGGCTAATAATGCCTAGAGATATGTATTTTTGTTAGTAGTACTAGAAAAATGATCTTTTGTAAGGTTTCTAAAGAGACAAGTTAGTTTTTTTTTTTTTCAATATAACAGTGTGACTGTCAACCTAAATATGAAAGGTTTATAATCATAACTCCAAAACCAAACATGAAATTTGTCTAAAAAAGCCTGTAATATTGAATTTATGTGAGTTTGACCTGAATCAGGTATTTTGGAAAGGTTCAAAAATACAAAAATCAGGTTTTACTGGCCTCATATTGGTCAAACTCAAAATGTCAGTTTATGAAACATAACTCCAAAAATACACATGCAATATGTCTAATAATGCCTGAAGAAATGGATCTTTGAGAGTTTCCCTGAAAAAAAAACATTTGGTACCGTTTGCAAAAACAAAAAGTAATGTTTTACTCAATTTGACAGTAATGTACTTAGAATCCTGAGATAATGCGAATAAAGCAATAAAAATGTATTCCAACATAATTCCTAATCCAAACGTGCAAAGTGTCTGAAAATGCCTGTGATATTGAATACATGTGAGTTTTACTAGATACAGTTGTTTTTCTATGGTTTGCAAATACAAAAATGAGGTATTACTCAATATGACTGTATACTGTAACACTCAATATGACAGTTATTTAAACATAACTCCTACACCACACATGGAAAATGGCTAATAATGCCTGAAATAATGCATCTTTGGGAGTTTTACTGGAAACATATGCTTTTTTAAATCTTGCAAATGCAAAAATTAGTTTTTTAATCAATATGACTATAATGTTCTTAGAATCCTGAGATAATGCGAAAAAAGCAATAAAAATGTATTCAAACATAACTTCTAAACAACACATGCAAAATGGCTAATAATGCCTAGAGATATGTATTTTTGTTAGTAGTACTAGAAAAATGATCTTTTGTAAGGTTTCTAAAGACATAAGTTCGTTTTTTTATTCAATATAACAGTGTGACTGTCAACCTAAATATGAAAGGTTTATAATCATAACTCCAAAACCAAACATGAACTTTGTCTAAAAAAGCCTGTAATATTGAATTTATGTGAGTTTGACCTGAATCAGGTATTTTGGAAAGGTTCAAAAATACAAAAATCAGGTTTTACTGGCCTCATATTGGTCAAACTCAAAATGTCAGTTTATGAAACATAACTCCAAAAATACACATGCAATATGTCTAATAATGCCTGAAGAAATGCATATTTGAGAGTTTCCCTGAAAAAAAAACATTTGGTACCGCTTGCAAAAACAAAAAGTAATGTTTTACTCAATTTGACAGTAATGTACTTAGAATCCTGAGATAATGCGAATAAAGCAATAAAAATGTATCCATCCATTTTCTACCGCTTATTCCCTTTTTTGGGGTCGCGGGGGGCGCTGGCGCCTATCTCAGCTACAATCGGGCGGAAGGCGGGGTACACCTTGGACAAGTCGCCACCTCATCGCAGGGCCAACACAGATAGACAGACCACATTCACACTCACATTCACACACTAGGGCCAATTTAGTGTTGCCAATCAACCTATCCCCAGGTGCATGTCTTTGGAAGTGGGAGGAAGCCGGAGTACCCGGAGGGAACCCACGCATTCACGGGGAGAACATGCAAACTCCACACAGAAAGATCCCGAGCCTGGATTTGAACCCAGGACTGCAGGAACTTCGTATTGTGAGGCAGATGCACTAACCCCTCTGCCACCGTGAAGCCCACAATAAAAATGTATTCCAACATAATTCCTAATCTAAACGTGCAAAGTGTCTAAAAATGCCTGTGATATTGAATACACGTGAGTTTTACTAGATACAGTTGTTTTTCTATGGTTTGCAAATACAAAAATGAGGTATTACTCAATATGACTGTATACTGTAACACTCAATATGACAGTTATTTAAACATAACTCCTACACCACACATGGAAAATGGCTAATAATGCCTGAAATAATGCATCTTTGGGAGTTTTACTGGAAACATATGCTTTTTTAAATCTTGCAAATGCAAAAAGTAGTTTTTTAATCAATATGACTATAATGTTCTTAGAATCCTGAGATAATGCGAAAAAAGCAATAAAAATGTATTCAAACATAACTTCTAAACAACACATGCAAAATGGCTAATAATGCCTAGAGATATGTATTTTTGTTAGTAGTACTAGAAAAATGATCTTTTGTAAGGTTTCTAAAGACACAAGTTAGTTTTTTTATTCAATATAACAGTGTGACTGTCAACCTAAACATGAAAGGTTTATAATCATAACTCCAAAACCAAACATGAAATTTGTCTAAAAAAGCCTGTAATATTGAATTTATGTGAGTTTGACCTGAATCAGGTATTTTGGAAAGGTTCAAAAATACAAAAATCAGGTTTTACTGGCCTCATATTGGTCAAACTCAAAATGTCAGTTTATGAAACATAACTCCAAAAATACAAATGCAATATGTCTAATAATGCCTGAAGAAATGCATCTTTGAGAGTTTCCCTGAAAAAAAAAACATTTGGTACCGTTTGCAAAAACAAAAAGTAATGTTTTACTCAATTTGACAGTAATGTACTTAGAATCCTGAGATAATGCGAATAAAGCAATAAAAATGTATTCCAACATAATTCCTAATCCAAACGTGCAAAGTGTCTAAAAATGCCTGTGATATTGAATACATGTGAGTTTTACTAGATACAGTTGTTTTTCTATGGTTTGCAAATACAAAAATGAGGTATTACTCAATATGACTGTATACTGTAACACTCAATATGACAGTTATTTAAACATAACTCCTACACCACACATGGAAAATGGCTAATAATGCCTGAAATAATGCATCCTTGGGAGTTTTACTCGAAACATATGCTTTTTTAAATCTTGCAATTGCAAAAAGTAGTTTTTTACTCAATATGACTATAATGTTCTTAGAATCCTGAGATAATGCGAAAAAAGCAATAAAAATGTATTCAAACATAACTTCTAAACAACACATGCAAAATGGCTAATAATGCCTAGAGATATGTATTTTTGTTAGTAGTACTAGAAAAATGATCTTTTGTAAGGTTTCTAAAGACACAAGTTAGTTTTTTTATTCAATATAACAGTGTGACTGTCAACCTAAACATGAAAGGTTTATAATCATAACTCCAAAACCAAACATGAAATTTGTCTAAAAAAGCCTGTAATATTGAATTTATGTGAGTTTGACCTGAATCAGGTATTTTGGAAAGGTTCAAAAATACAAAAATCAGGTTTTACTGGCCTCATATTGGTCAAACTCAAAATGTCAGTTTATGAAACATAACTCCAAAAATACACATGCAATATGTCTAATAATGCCTGAAGAAATGCATCTTTGAGAGTTTTCCTGAAAAAAAAACATTTGGTACCGTTTGCAAAAACAAAAAGTAATGTTTTACTCAATTTGACAGTAATGTACTTAGAATCCTGAGATAATGCGAATAAAGCAATAAAAATGTATTCCAACATAATTCCTAATCCAAACGTGCAAAGTGTCTAAAAATGCCTGTGATATTGAATACATGTGAGTTTTACTAGATACAGTTGTTTTTCTATGGTTTGCAAATACAAAAATGAGGTATTACTCAATATGACTGTATACTGTAACACTCAATATGGCAGTTATTTAAACATAACTCCTACACCACACATGGAAAATAGCTAATAATGCCTGAAATAATGCATCTTTGGGAGTTTTACTGGAAACATATGCTTTTTTAAATCTTGCAAATGCAAAAAGTAGTTTTTTACTCAATATGACTATAATGTTCTTAGAATCCTGGGATAATGCGAAAAAAGCAATAAAAATGTATTCAAACCTAACTTCTAAACAACACATGCAAAATAGCTAATAATGCCTAGAGATATGTATTTTTGTTAGTAGTACTAGAAAAATGATCTTTTGTAAGGTTTCTAAAGACACAAGTTAGTTTTTTTATTCAATATAACAGTGTGACTGTCAACCTAAATATGAAAGGTTTATAATCATAACTCCAAAACCAAACATGAAATTTGTCTAAAAAAGCCTGTAATATTGAATTTATGTGAGTTTGACCTGAATCAGGTATTTTGGAAAGGTTCAAAAATACAAAAATCAGGTTTTACTGGCCTCATATTGGTCAAACTCAAAATGTCAGTTTATGAAACATAACTCCAAAAATACACATGCAATATGTCTAATAATGCCTGAAGAAATGCATCTTTGAGAGTTTTCCTGAAAAAAAAAACATTTGGTACCGTTTGCAAAAACAAAAAGTAATGTTTTACTCAATTTGACAGTAATGTACTTAGAATCCTGAGATAATGCGAATAAAGCAATAAAAATGTATTCCAACATAATTCCTAATCCAAACGTGCAAAGTGTCTAAAAATGCCTGTGATATTGAATACATGTGAGTTTTACTAGATACAGTTGTTTTTCTATGGTTTGCAAATACAAAAATGAGGTATTACTCAATATGACTGTATACTGTAACACTCAATATGACAGTTATTTAAACATAACTCCTACACCACACATGGAAAATGGCTAATAATGCCTGAAATAATGCATCCTTGGGAGTTTTACTCGAAACATATGCTTTTTTAAATCTTGCAATTGCAAAAAGTAGTTTTTTACTCAATATGACTATAATGTTCTTAGAATCCTGAGATAATGCGAAAAAAGCAATAAAAATGTATTCAAACATAACTTCTAAACAACACATGCAAAATGGCTAATAATGCCTAGAGATATGTATTTTTGTTAGTAGTACTAGAAAAATGATCTTTTGTAAGGTTTCTAAAGACACAAGTTAGTTTTTTTATTCAATATAACAGTGTGACTGTCAACCTAAACATGAAAGGTTTATAATCATAACTCCAAAACCAAACATGAAATTTGTCTAAAAAGCCTGTAATATTGAATTTATGTGAGTTTGACCTGAATCAGGTATTTTGGAAAGGTTCAAAAATACAAAAATCAGGTTTTACTGGCCTCATATTGGTCAAACTCAAAATGTCAGTTTATGAAACATAACTCCAAAAATACACATGCAATATGTCTAATAATGCCTGAAGAAATGCATCTTTGAGAGTTTTCCTGAAAAAAAAACATTTGGTACCGTTTGCAAAAACAAAAAGTAATGTTTTACTCAATTTGACAGTAATGTACTTAGAATCCTGAGATAATGCGAATAAAGCAATAAAAATGTATTCCAACATAATTCCTAATCCAAACGTGCAAAGTGTCTAAAAATGCCTGTGATATTGAATACATGTGAGTTTTACTAGATACAGTTGTTTTTCTATGGTTTGCAAATACAAAAATGAGGTATTACTCAATATGACTGTATACTGTAACACTCAATATGGCAGTTATTTAAACATAACTCCTACACCACACATGGAAAATAGCTAATAATGCCTGAAATAATGCATCTTTGGGAGTTTTACTGGAAACATATGCTTTTTTAAATCTTGCAAATGCAAAAAGTAGTTTTTTACTCAATATGACTATAATGTTCTTAGAATCCTGGGATAATGCGAAAAAAGCAATAAAAATGTATTCAAACCTAACTTCTAAACAACACATGCAAAATAGCTAATAATGCCTAGAGATATGTATTTTTGTTAGTAGTACTAGAAAAATGATCTTTTGTAAGGTTTCTAAAGACACAAGTTAGTTTTTTTATTCAATATAACAGTGTGACTGTCAACCTAAATATGAAAGGTTTATAATCATAACTCCAAAACCAAACATGAAATTTGTCTAAAAAAGCCTGTAATATTGAATTTATGTGAGTTTGACCTGAATCAGGTATTTTGGAAAGGTTCAAAAATACAAAAATCAGGTTTTACTGGCCTCATATTGGTCAAACTCAAAATGTCAGTTTATGAAACATAACTCCAAAAATACACATGCAATATGTCTAATAATGCCTGAAGAAATGCATCTTTGAGAGTTTTCCTGAAAAAAAAAACATTTGGTACCGTTTGCAAAAACAAAAAGTAATGTTTTACTCAATTTGACAGTAATGTACTTAGAATCCTGAGATAATGCGAATAAAGCAATAAAAATGTATTCCAACATAATTCCTAATCCAAACGTGCAAAGTGTCTAAAAATGCCTGTGATATTGAATACATGTGAGTTTTACTAGATACAGTTGTTTTTCTATGGTTTGCAAATACAAAAATGAGGTATTACTCAATATGACTGTATACTGTAACACTCAATATGACAGTTATTTAAACATAACTCCTACACCACACATGGAAAATGGCTAATAATGCCTGAAATAATGCATCTTTGGGAGTTTTACTGGAAACATATGCTTTTTTAAATCTTGCAAATGCAAAAATTAGTTTTTTAATCAATATGACTATAATGTTCTTAGAATCCTGAGATAATGCGAAAAAAGCAATACAAATGTATTCAAACATAACCTCTAAACAACACATGCAAAATGGCTAATAATGCCTAGAGATATGTATTTTTGTTAGTAGTACTAGAAAAATGATCTTTTGTAAGGTTTCTAAAGACATAAGTTCGTTTTTTTTATTCAATATAACAGTGTGACTGTCAACCTAAATATGAAAGGTTTATAATCATAACTCCAAAACCAAACATGAACTTTGTCTAAAAAAGCCTGTAATATTGAATTTATGTGAGTTTGACCTGAATCAGGTATTTTGGAAAGGTTCAAAAATACAAAAATCAGGTTTTACTGGCCTCATATTGGTCAAACTCAAAATGTCAGTTTATGAAACATAACTCCAAAAATACACATGCAATATGTCTAATAATGCCTGAAGAAATGCATCTTTGAGAGTTTCCCTGAAAAAAAAACATTTGGTACCGTTTGCAAAAACAAAAAGTAATGTTTTACTCAATTTGACAGTAATGTACTTAGAATCCTGAGATAATGCGAATAAAGCAATAAAAATGTATTCCAACATAATTCCTAATCCAAACGTGCAAAGTGTCTAAAAATGCCTGTGATATTGAATACATGTGAGTTTTACTAGATACAGTTGTTTTTCTATGGTTTGCAAATACAAAAATGAGGTATTACTCAATATGACTGTATACTGTAACACTCAATATGACAGTTATTTAAACATAACTCCTACACCACACATGGAAAATGGCTAATAATGCCTGAAATAATGCATCTTTGGGAGTTTTACTGGAAACATATGCTTTTTTAAATCTTGCAAATGCAAAAATTAGTTTTTTAATCAATATGACTATAATGTTCTTAGAATCCTGAGATAATGCGAAAAAAGCAATACAAATGTATTCAAACATAACTTCTAAACAAAACATGCAAAATGGCTAATAATGCCTAGAGATATGTATTTTTGTTAGTAGTACTAGAAAAATGATCTTTTGTAAGGTTTCTAAAGAGACAAGTTAGTTGTTTTTTTTTTCAATATAACAGTGTGACTGTCAACCTAAATATGAAAGGTTTATAATCATAACTCCAAAACCAAACATGAAATTTGTCTAAAAAAGCCTGTAATATTGAATTTATGTGAGTTTGACCTGAATCAGGTATTTTGGAAAGGTTCAAAAATACAAAAATCAGGTTTTACTGGCCTCATATTGGTCAAACTCAAAATGTCAGTTTATGAAACATAACTCCAAAAATACACATGCAATATGTCTAATAATGCCTGAAGAAATGCATCTTTGAGAGTTTTCCTGAAAAAAAACATTTGGTACCGTTTGCAAAAACAAAAAGTAATGTTTTACTCAATTTGACAGTAATGTACTTAGAATCCTGAGATAATGCGAATAAAGCAATAAAAATGTATTCCAACATAATTCCTAATCCAAACGTGCAAAGTGTCTAAAAATGCCTGTGATATTGAATACATGTGAGTTTTACTAGATACAGTTGTTTTTCTATGGTTTGCAAATACAAAAATGAGGTATTACTCAATATGACTGTATACTGTAAAACTCAATATGGCAGTTATTTAAACATAACTCCTACACCACACATGGAAAATGGCTAATAATGCCTGAAATAATGCATCTTTGGGAGTTTTACTCGAAACATGTGCTTTTTTAAATCTTGCAAATGCAAAAAGTAGTTTTTTACTCAATATGACTATAATGTTCTTAGAATCCTGAGATAATGCGAAAAAAGCAATAAAAATGTATTCAAACATAACTTCTAAACAACACATGCAAAATGGCTAATAATGCCTAGAGATATGTATTTTTGTTAGTAGTACTAGAAAAATGATCTTTTGTAAGGTTTCTAAAGACACAAGTTAGTTTTTTTATTCAATATAACAGTGTGACTGTCAACCTAAATATGAAAGGTTTATAATCATAACTCCAAAACCAAACATGAAATTTGTCTAAAAAAGCCTGTAATATTGAATTTATGTGAGTTTGACCTGAATCAGGTATTTTGGAAAGGTTCAAAAATACAAAAATCAGGTTTTACTGGCCTCATATTGGTCAAACTCAAAATGTCAGTTTATGAAACATAACTCCAAAAATACACATGCAATATGTCTAATAATGCCTGAAGAAATGCATCTTTGAGTTTCCCTGAAAAAAAAACATTTGGTACCGTTTGCAAAAACAAAAAGTAATGTTTTACTCAATTTGACAGTAATGTACTTAGAATCCTGAGATAATGCGAATAAAGCAATAAAAATGTATTCCAACATAATTCCTAATCCAAACGTGCAAAGTGTCTAAAAATGCCTGTGATATTGAATACATGTGAGTTTTACTGGATACAGTTGTTTTTCTATGGTTTGCAAATACAAAAATGAGGTATTACTCAATATGACTGTATACTGTAACACTCAATATGACAGTTATTTAAACATAACTCCTACACCACACATGGAAAATGGCTAATAATGCCTGAAATAATGCATCTTTGGGAGTTTTACTCGAAACATGTGCTTTTTTAAATCTTGCAAATGCAAAAAGTAGTTTTTTACTCAATATGACTATAATGTTCTTAGAATCCTGAGATAATGCGAAAAAAGCAATAAAAATGTATTCAAACATAACTTCTAAACAACACATGCAAAATGGCTAATAATGCCTAGAGATATGTATTTTTGTTAGTAGTACTAGAAAAATGATCTTTTGTAAGGTTTCTAAAGACACAAGTTAGTTTTTTTATTCAATATAACAGTGTGACTGTCAACCTAAATATGAAAGGTTTATAATCATAACTCCAAAACCAAACATGAAATTTGTCTAAAAAAGCCTGTAATATTGAATTTATGTGAGTTTGACCTGAATCAGGTATTTTGGAAAGGTTCAAAAATACAAAAATCAGGTTTTACTGGCCTCATATTGGTCAAACTCAAAATGTCAGTTTATGAAACATAACTCCAAAAATACACATGCAATATGTCTAATAATGCCTGAAGAAATGGATCTTTGAGAGTTTCCCTGAAAAAAAAACATTTGGTACCGTTTGCAAAAACAAAAAGTAATGTTTTACTCAATTTGACAGTAATGTACTTAGAATCCTGAGATAATGCGAATAAAGCAATAAAAATGTATTCCAACATAATTCCTAATCCAAACGTGCAAAGTGTCTGAAAATGCCTGTGATATTGAATACATGTGAGTTTTACTAGATACAGTTGTTTTTCTATGGTTTGCAAATACAAAAATGAGGTATTACTCAATATGACTGTATACTGTAACACTCAATATGACAGTTATTTAAACATAACTCCTACACCACACATGGAAAATGGCTAATAATGCCTGAAATAATGCATCTTTGGGAGTTTTACTGGAAACATATGCTTTTTTAAATCTTGCAAATGCAAAAATTAGTTTTTTAATCAATATGACTATAATGTTCTTAGAATCCTGAGATAATGCGAAAAAAGCAATAAAAATGTATTCAAACATAACTTCTAAACAACACATGCAAAATGGCTAATAATGCCTAGAGATATGTATTTTTGTTAGTAGTACTAGAAAAATGATCTTTTGTAAGGTTTCTAAAGACATAAGTTCGTTTTTTTATTCAATATAACAGTGTGACTGTCAACCTAAATATGAAAGGTTTATAATCATAACTCCAAAACCAAACATGAACTTTGTCTAAAAAAGCCTGTAATATTGAATTTATGTGAGTTTGACCTGAATCAGGTATTTTGGAAAGGTTCAAAAATACAAAAATCAGGTTTTACTGGCCTCATATTGGTCAAACTCAAAATGTCAGTTTATGAAACATAACTCCAAAAATACACATGCAATATGTCTAATAATGCCTGAAGAAATGCATATTTGAGAGTTTCCCTGAAAAAAAAACATTTGGTACCGCTTGCAAAAACAAAAAGTAATGTTTTACTCAATTTGACAGTAATGTACTTAGAATCCTGAGATAATGCGAATAAAGCAATAAAAATGTATTCCAACATAATTCCTAATCTAAACGTGCAAAGTGTCTAAAAATGCCTGTGATATTGAATACACGTGAGTTTTACTAGATACAGTTGTTTTTCTATGGTTTGCAAATACAAAAATGAGGTATTACTCAATATGACTGTATACTGTAACACTCAATATGGCAGTTATTTAAACATAACTCCTACACCACACATGGAAAATAGCTAATAATGCCTGAAATAATGCATCTTTGGGAGTTTTACTGGAAACATATGCTTTTTTAAATCTTGCAAATGCAAAAAGTAGTTTTTTACTCAATATGACTATAATGTTCTTAGAATCCTGGGATAATGCGAAAAAAGCAATAAAAATGTATTCAAACCTAACTTCTAAACAACACATGCAAAATAGCTAATAATGCCTAGAGATATCTATTTTTGTTAGTAGTACTAGAAAAATGATCTTTTGTAAGGTTTCTAAAGACACAAGTTAGTTTTTTTATTCAATATAACAGTGTGACTGTCAACCTAAATATGAAAGGTTTATAATCATAACTCCAAAACCAAACATGAAATTTGTCTAAAAAAGCCTGTAATATTGAATTTATGTGAGTTTGACCTGAATCAGGTATTTTGGAAAGGTTCAAAAATACAAAAATCAGGTTTTACTGGCCTCATATTGGTCAAACTCAAAATGTCAGTTTATGAAACATAACTCCAAAAATACACATGCAATATGTCTAATAATGCCTGAAGAAATGCATCTTTGAGAGTTTTCCTGAAAAAAAAAACATTTGGTACCGTTTGCAAAAACAAAAAGTAATGTTTTACTCAATTTGACAGTAATGTACTTAGAATCCTGAGATAATGCGAATAAAGCAATAAAAATGTATTCCAACATAATTCCTAATCCAAACGTGCAAAGTGTCTAAAAATGCCTGTGATATTGAATACATGTGAGTTTTACTAGATACAGTTGTTTTTCTATGGTTTGCAAATACAAAAATGAGGTATTACTCAATATGACTGTATACTGTAACACTCAATATGACAGTTATTTAAACATAACTCCTACACCACACATGGAAAATGGCTAATAATGCCTGAAATAATGCATCTTTGGGAGTTTTACTGGAAACATATGCTTTTTTAAATCTTGCAAATGCAAAAATTAGTTTTTTAATCAATATGACTATAATGTTCTTAGAATCCTGAGATAATGCGAAAAAAGCAATACAAATGTATTCAAACATAACCTCTAAACAACACATGCAAAATGGCTAATAATGCCTAGAGATATGTATTTTTGTTAGTAGTACTAGAAAAATGATCTTTTGTAAGGTTTCTAAAGACATAAGTTCGTTTTTTTTATTCAATATAACAGTGTGACTGTCAACCTAAATATGAAAGGTTTATAATCATAACTCCAAAACCAAACATGAACTTTGTCTAAAAAAGCCTGTAATATTGAATTTATGTGAGTTTGACCTGAATCAGGTATTTTGGAAAGGTTCAAAAATACAAAAATCAGGTTTTACTGGCCTCATATTGGTCAAACTCAAAATGTCAGTTTATGAAACATAACTCCAAAAATACACATGCAATATGTCTAATAATGCCTGAAGAAATGCATCTTTGAGAGTTTCCCTGAAAAAAAAACATTTGGTACCGTTTGCAAAAACAAAAAGTAATGTTTTACTCAATTTGACAGTAATGTACTTAGAATCCTGAGATAATGCGAATAAAGCAATAAAAATGTATTCCAACATAATTCCTAATCCAAACGTGCAAAGTGTCTAAAAATGCCTGTGATATTGAATACATGTGAGTTTTACTAGATACAGTTGTTTTTCTATGGTTTGCAAATACAAAAATGAGGTATTACTCAATATGACTGTATACTGTAACACTCAATATGACAGTTATTTAAACATAACTCCTACACCACACATGGAAAATGGCTAATAATGCCTGAAATAATGCATCTTTGGGAGTTTTACTGGAAACATATGCTTTTTTAAATCTTGCAAATGCAAAAATTAGTTTTTTAATCAATATGACTATAATGTTCTTAGAATCCTGAGATAATGCGAAAAAAGCAATACAAATGTATTCAAACATAACTTCTAAACAACACATGCAAAATGGCTAATAATGCCTAGAGATATGTATTTTTGTTAGTAGTACTAGAAAAATGATCTTTTGTAAGGTTTCTAAAGACACAAGTTAGTTTTTTTATTCAATATAACAGTGTGACTGTCAACCTAAACATGAAAGGTTTATAATCATACCTCCAAAACCAAACATGAACTTTGTCTAAAAAAGCCTATAATATTGAATTTATGTGAGTTTGACCTGAATCAGGTATTTTGGAAAGGTTCAAAAATACAAAAATCAGGTTTTACTGGCCTCATATTGGTCAAACTCAAAATGTCAGTTTATGAAACATAACTTCAAAAATACACATGCAATATGTCTAATAATGCCTGAAGAAATGCATAATTGAGAGTTTTCCTGAAAAAAAAAACCTTTGGTACCGTTTGCAAAAACAAAAAGTAATGTTTTACTCAATTTGACAGTAATGTACTTAGAATCCTGAGATAATGCGAATAAAGCAATAAAAATGTATTCCAACATAATTCCTAATCCAAACGTGCAAAGTGTCTAAACATGCCTGTGATATTGAATACATGTGAGTTTTACTAGATACAGTTGTTTTTCGATAGTTTGCAAATACAAAAATGAGGTATTACTCAATATGACTGTATACTGTAACACTCAATATGACAGTTATTTAAATATAACTCCTACACCACACATGGAAAATGGCTAATAATGCCTGAAATAATGCATCTTTGGGAGTTTTACTCGAAACATATGCTTTTTTAAATCTTGCAAATGCAAAAAGTAGTTTTTTACTCAATATGACTATAATGTTCTTAGAATCCTGAGATAATGCGAAAAAAGCAATAAAAATGTATTCAAACATAACTTCTAAACAAAACATGCAAAATGGCTAATAATGCCTAGAGATATGTATTTTTGTTAGTAGTACTAGAAAAATGATCTTTTGTAAGGTTTCTAAAGAGACAAGTTAGTTTTTTTTTTTTTCAATATAACAGTGTGACTGTCAACCTAAATATGAAAGGTTTATAATCATAACTCCAAAACCAAACATGAAATTTGTCTAAAAAAGCCTGTAATATTGAATTTATGTGAGTTTGACCTGAATCAGGTATTTTGGAAAGGTTCAAAAATACAAAAATCAGGTTTTACTGGCCTCATATTGGTCAAACTCAAAATGTCAGTTTATGAAACATAACTCCAAAAATACACATGCAATATGTCTAATAATGCCTGAAGAAATGCATCTTTGAGAGTTTTCCTGAAAAAAAACATTTGGTACCGTTTGCAAAAACAAAAAGTAATGTTTTACTCAATTTGACAGTAATGTACTTAGAATCCTGAGATAATGCGAATAAAGCAATAAAAATGTATTCCAACATAATTCCTAATCCAAACGTGCAAAGTGTCTAAAAATGCCTGTGATATTGAATACATGTGAGTTTTACTAGATACAGTTGTTTTTCTATGGTTTGCAAATACAAAAATGAGGTATTACTCAATATGACTGTATACTGTAAAACTCAATATGGCAGTTATTTAAACATAACTCCTACACCACACATGGAAAATGGCTAATAATGCCTGAAATAATGCATCTTTGGGAGTTTTACTCGAAACATGTGCTTTTTTAAATCTTGCAAATGCAAAAAGTAGTTTTTTACTCAATATGACTATAATGTTCTTAGAATCCTGAGATAATGCGAAAAAAGCAATAAAAATGTATTCAAACATAACTTCTAAACAACACATGCAAAATGGCTAATAATGCCTAGAGATATGTATTTTTGTTAGTAGTACTAGAAAAATGATCTTTTGTAAGGTTTCTAAAGACACAAGTTAGTTTTTTTATTCAATATAACAGTGTGACTGTCAACCTAAATATGAAAGGTTTATAATCATAACTCCAAAACCAAACATGAAATTTGTCTAAAAAAGCCTGTAATATTGAATTTATGTGAGTTTGACCTGAATCAGGTATTTTGGAAAGGTTCAAAAATACAAAAATCAGGTTTTACTGGCCTCATATTGGTCAAACTCAAAATGTCAGTTTATGAAACATAACTCCAAAAATACACATGCAATATGTCTAATAATACCTGAAGAAATGCATCTTTGAGTTTCCCTGAAAAAAAAACATTTGGTACCGTTTGCAAAAACAAAAAGTAATGTTTTACTCAATTTGACAGTAATGTACTTAGAATCCTGAGATAATGCGAATAAAGCAATAAAAATGTATTCCAACATAATTCCTAATCCAAACGTGCAAAGTGTCTAAAAATGCCTGTGATATTGAATACATGTGAGTTTTACTAGATACAGTTGTTTTTCTATGGTTTGCAAATACAAAAATGAGGTATTACTCAATATGACTGTATACTGTAACACTCAATATGACAGTTATTTAAACATAACTCCTACACCACACATGGAAAATGGCTAATAATGCCTGAAATAATGCATCTTTGGGAGTTTTACTCGAAACATGTGCTTTTTTAAATCTTGCAAATGCAAAAAGTAGTTTTTTACTCAATATGACTATAATGTTCTTAGAATCCTGAGATAATGCGAAAAAAGCAATAAAAATGTATTCAAACATAACTTCTAAACAACACATGCAAAATGGCTAATAATGCCTAGAGATATGTATTTTTGTTAGTAGTACTAGAAAAATGATCTTTTGTAAGGTTTCTAAAGACACAAGTTAGTTTTTTTATTCAATATAACAGTGTGACTGTCAACCTAAATATGAAAGGTTTATAATCATAACTCCAAAACCAAACATGAAATTTGTCTAAAAAAGCCTGTAATATTGAATTTATGTGAGTTTGACCTGAATCAGGTATTTTGGAAAGGTTCAAAAATACAAAAATCAGGTTTTACTGGCCTCATATTGGTCAAACTCAAAATGTCAGTTTATGAAACATAACTCCAAAAATACACATGCAATATGTCTAATAATGCCTGAAGAAATGGATCTTTGAGAGTTTCCCTGAAAAAAAAACATTTGGTACCGTTTGCAAAAACAAAAAGTAATGTTTTACTCAATTTGACAGTAATGTACTTAGAATCCTGAGATAATGCGAATAAAGCAATAAAAATGTATTCCAACATAATTCCTAATCCAAACGTGCAAAGTGTCTGAAAATGCCTGTGATATTGAATACATGTGAGTTTTACTAGATACAGTTGTTTTTCTATGGTTTGCAAATACAAAAATGAGGTATTACTCAATATGACTGTATACTGTAACACTCAATATGACAGTTATTTAAACATAACTCCTACACCACACATGGAAAATGGCTAATAATGCCTGAAATAATGCATCTTTGGGAGTTTTACTGGAAACATATGCTTTTTTAAATCTTGCAAATGCAAAAATTAGTTTTTTAATCAATATGACTATAATGTTCTTAGAATCCTGAGATAATGCGAAAAAAGCAATAAAAATGTATTCAAACATAACTTCTAAACAACACATGCAAAATGGCTAATAATGCCTAGAGATATGTATTTTTGTTAGTAGTACTAGAAAAATTATCTTTTGTAAGGTTTCTAAAGACATAAGTTCGTTTTTTTATTCAATATAACAGTGTGACTGTCAACCTAAATATGAAAGGTTTATAATCATAACTCCAAAACCAAACATGAACTTTGTCTAAAAAAGCCTGTAATATTGAATTTATGTGAGTTTGACCTGAATCAGGTATTTTGGAAAGGTTCAAAAATACAAAAATCAGGTTTTACTGGCCTCATATTGGTCAAACTCAAAATGTCAGTTTATGAAACATAACTCCAAAAATACACATGCAATATGTCTAATAATGCCTGAAGAAATGCATATTTGAGAGTTTCCCTGAAAAAAAAACATTTGGTACCGCTTGCAAAAACAAAAAGTAATGTTTTACTCAATTTGACAGTAATGTACTTAGAATCCTGAGATAATGCGAATAAAGCAATAAAAATGTATTCCAACATAATTCCTAATCTAAACGTGCAAAGTGTCTAAAAATGCCTGTGATATTGAATACACGTGAGTTTTACTAGATACAGTTGTTTTTCTATGGTTTGCAAATACAAAAATGAGGTATTACTCAATATGACTGTATACTGTAACACTCAATATGACAGTTATTTAAACATAACTCCTACACCACACATGGAAAATGGCTAATAATGCCTGAAATAATGCATCTTTGGGAGTTTTACTGGAAACATATGCTTTTTTAAATCTTGCAAATGCAAAAAGTAGTTTTTTAATCAATATGACTATAATGTTCTTAGAATCCTGAGATAATGCGAAAAAAGCAATAAAAATGTATTCAAACATAACTTCTAAACAACACATGCAAAATGGCTAATAATGCCTAGAGATATGTATTTTTGTTAGTAGTACTAGAAAAATGATCTTTTGTAAGGTTTCTAAAGACACAAGTTAGTTTTTTTATTCAATATAACAGTGTGACTGTCAACCTAAACATGAAAGGTTTATAATCATAACTCCAAAACCAAACATGAAATTTGTCTAAAAAAGCCTGTAATATTGAATTTATGTGAGTTTGACCTGAATCAGGTATTTTGGAAAGGTTCAAAAATACAAAAATCAGGTTTTACTGGCCTCATATTGGTCAAACTCAAAATGTCAGTTTATGAAACATAACTCCAAAAATACAAATGCAATATGTCTAATAATGCCTGAAGAAATGCATCTTTGAGAGTTTCCCTGAAAAAAAAAACATTTGGTACCGTTTGCAAAAACAAAAAGTAATGTTTTACTCAATTTGACAGTAATGTACTTAGAATCCTGAGATAATGCGAATAAAGCAATAAAAATGTATTCCAACATAATTCCTAATCCAAACGTGCAAAGTGTCTAAAAATGCCTGTGATATTGAATACATGTGAGTTTTACTAGATACAGTTGTTTTTCTATGGTTTGCAAATACAAAAATGAGGTATTACTCAATATGACTGTATACTGTAACACTCAATATGACAGTTATTTAAACATAACTCCTACACCACACATGGAAAATGGCTAATAATGCCTGAAATAATGCATCCTTGGGAGTTTTACTCGAAACATATGCTTTTTTAAATCTTGCAATTGCAAAAAGTAGTTTTTTACTCAATATGACTATAATGTTCTTAGAATCCTGAGATAATGCGAAAAAAGCAATAAAAATGTATTCAAACATAACTTCTAAACAACACATGCAAAATGGCTAATAATGCCTAGAGATATGTATTTTTGTTAGTAGTACTAGAAAAATGATCTTTTGTAAGGTTTCTAAAGACACAAGTTAGTTTTTTTATTCAATATAACAGTGTGACTGTCAACCTAAACATGAAAGGTTTATAATCATAACTCCAAAACCAAACATGAAATTTGTCTAAAAAAGCCTGTAATATTGAATTTATGTGAGTTTGACCTGAATCAGGTATTTTGGAAAGGTTCAAAAATACAAAAATCAGGTTTTACTGGCCTCATATTGGTCAAACTCAAAATGTCAGTTTATGAAACATAACTCCAAAAATACACATGCAATATGTCTAATAATGCCTGAAGAAATGCATCTTTGAGAGTTTTCCTGAAAAAAAAACATTTGGTACCGTTTGCAAAAACAAAAAGTAATGTTTTACTCAATTTGACAGTAATGTACTTAGAATCCTGAGATAATGCGAATAAAGCAATAAAAATGTATTCCAACATAATTCCTAATCCAAACGTGCAAAGTGTCTAAAAATGCCTGTGATATTGAATACATGTGAGTTTTACTAGATACAGTTGTTTTTCTATGGTTTGCAAATACAAAAATGAGGTATTACTCAATATGACTGTATACTGTAACACTCAATATGGCAGTTATTTAAACATAACTCCTACACCACACATGGAAAATAGCTAATAATGCCTGAAATAATGCATCTTTGGGAGTTTTACTGGAAACATATGCTTTTTTAAATCTTGCAAATGCAAAAATTAGTTTTTTAATCAATATGACTATAATGTTCTTAGAATCCTGGGATAATGCGAAAAAAGCAATAAAAATGTATTCAAACCTAACTTCTAAACAACACATGCAAAATAGCTAATAATGCCTAGAGATATGTATTTTTGTTAGTAGTACTAGAAAAATGATCTTTTGTAAGGTTTCTAAAGACACAAGTTAGTTTTTTTATTCAATATAACAGTGTGACTGTCAACCTAAATATGAAAGGTTTATAATCATAACTCCAAAACCAAACATGAAATTTGTCTAAAAAAGCCTGTAATATTGAATTTATGTGAGTTTGACCTGAATCAGGTATTTTGGAAAGGTTCAAAAATACAAAAATCAGGTTTTACTGGCCTCATATTGGTCAAACTCAAAATGTCAGTTTATGAAACATAACTCCAAAAATACACATGCAATATGTCTAATAATGCCTGAAGAAATGCATCTTTGAGAGTTTTCCTGAAAAAAAAAACATTTGGTACCGTTTGCAAAAACAAAAAGTAATGTTTTACTCAATTTGACAGTAATGTACTTAGAATCCTGAGATAATGCGAATAAAGCAATAAAAATGTATTCCAACATAATTCCTAATCCAAACGTGCAAAGTGTCTAAAAATGCCTGTGATATTGAATACATGTGAGTTTTACTAGATACAGTTGTTTTTCTATGGTTTGCAAATACAAAAATGAGGTATTACTCAATATGACTGTATACTGTAACACTCAATATGACAGTTATTTAAACATAACTCCTACACCACACATGGAAAATGGCTAATAATGCCTGAAATAATGCATCTTTGGGAGTTTTACTGGAAACATATGCTTTTTTAAATCTTGCAAATGCAAAAATTAGTTTTTTAATCAATATGACTATAATGTTCTTAGAATCCTGAGATAATGCGAAAAAAGCAATACAAATGTATTCAAACATAACCTCTAAACAACACATGCAAAATGGCTAATAATGCCTAGAGATATGTATTTTTGTTAGTAGTACTAGAAAAATGATCTTTTGTAAGGTTTCTAAAGACATAAGTTCGTTTTTTTATTCAATATAACAGTGTGACTGTCAACCTAAATATGAAAGGTTTATAATCATAACTCCAAAACCAAACATGAACTTTGTCTAAAAAAGCCTGTAATATTGAATTTATGTGAGTTTGACCTGAATCAGGTATTTTGGAAAGGTTCAAAAATACAAAAATCAGGTTTTACTGGCCTCATATTGGTCAAACTCAAAATGTCAGTTTATGAAACATAACTCCAAAAATACACATGCAATATGTCTAATAATGCCTGAAGAAATGCATCTTTGAGAGTTTCCCTGAAAAAAAAACATTTGGTACCGTTTGCAAAAACAAAAAGTAATGTTTTACTCAATTTGACAGTAATGTACTTAGAATCCTGAGATAATGCGAATAAAGCAATAAAAATGTATTCCAACATAATTCCTAATCCAAACGTGCAAAGTGTCTAAAAATGCCTGTGATATTGAATACACGTGAGTTTTACTAGATACAGTTGTTTTTCTATGGTTTGTAAATACAAAAATGAGGTATTACTCAATATGACTGTATACTGTAACACTCAATATGACAGTTATTTAAACATAACTCCTACACCACACATGGAAAATGGCTAATAATGCCTGAAATAATGCATCTTTGGGAGTTTTACTCGAAACATGTGCTTTTTTAAATCTTGCAAATGCAAAAAGTAGTTTTTTACTCAATATGACTATAATGTTCTTAGAATCCTGAGATAATGCGAAAAAAGCAATAAAAATGTATTCAAACATAACTTCTAAACAACACATGCAAAATGGCTAATAATGCCTAGAGATATGTATTTTTGTTAGTAGTACTAGAAAAATGATCTTTTGTAAGGTTTCTAAAGACACAAGTTAGTTTTTTTATTCAATATAACAGTGTGACTGTCAACCTAAATATGAAAGGTTTATAATCATAACTCCAAAACCAAACATGAAATTTGTCTAAAAAAGCCTGTAATATTGAATTTATGTGAGTTTGACCTGAATCAGGTATTTTGGAAAGGTTCAAAAATACAAAAAACAGGTTTTACTGGCCTCATATTGGTCAAACTCAAAATGTCAGTTTATGAAACATAACTCCAAAAATACACATGCAATATGTCTAATAATGCCTGAAGAAATGGATCTTTGAGAGTTTCCCTGAAAAAAAAACATTTGGTACCGTTTGCAAAAACAAAAAGTAATGTTTTACTCAATTTGACAGTAATGTACTTAGAATCCTGAGATAATGCGAATAAAGCAATACAAATGTATTCCAACATAATTCCTAATCCAAACGTGCAAAGTGTCTAAAAATGCCTGTGATATTGAATACATGTGAGTTTTACTAGATACAGTTGTTTTTCTATGGTTTGCAAATACAAAAATGAGGTATTACTCAATATGACTGTATACTGTAACACTCAATATGACAGTTATTTAAACATAACTCCTACACCACACATGGAAAATGGCTAATAATGCCTGAAATAATGCATCTTTGGGAGTTTTACTCGAAACATATGCTTTTTTAAATCTTGCAAATGCAAAAAGTAGTTTTTTAATCAATATGACTATAATGTTCTTAGAATCCTGAGATAATGCGAAAAAAGCAATACAAATGTATTCAAACATAACTTCTAAACAACACATGCAAAATGGCTAATAATGCCTAGAGATATGTATTTTTGTTAATAGTACTAGAAAAATTATCTTTTGTAAGGTTTCTAAAGACACAAGTTCGTTTTTTTATTCAATATAACAGTGTGACTGTCAACCTAAATATGAAAGGTTTATAATCATAACTCCAAAACCAAACATGAACTTTGTCTACAAAAGCCTGTAACATTGAATTTATGTGAGTTTGACCTGAATCAGGTATTTTGGAAAGGTTCAAAAATACAAAAATCAGGTTTTACTGGCCTCATATTGGTCAAACTCAAAATGTCATTTTATGAAACATAACTCCAAAAATACACATGCAATATGTCTAATAATGCCTGAAGAAATGCATCTTTGAGAGTTTTCCTGAAAAAAAAACATTTGGTACCGTTTGCAAAAACAAAAAGTAATGTTTTACTCAATTTGACAGTAATGTACTTAGAATCCTGAGATAATGCGAATAAAGCAATAAAAATGTATTCCAACATAATTCCTAATCCAAACGTGCAAAGTGTCTAAAAATGCCTGTGATATTGAATACATGTGAGTTTTACTAGATACAGTTGTTTTTCTATGGTTTGCAAATACAAAAATGAGGTATTACTCAATATGACTGTATACTGTAACACTCAATATGACAGTTATTTAAACATAACTCCTACACCACACATGGAAAATGGCTAATAATGCCTGAAATAATGCATCTTTGGGAGTTTTACTGGAAACATATGCTTTTTTAAATCTTGCAAATGCAAAAAGTAGTTTTTTAATCAATATGACTATAATGTTCTTAGAATCCTGAGATAATGCGAAAAAAGCAATAAAAATGTATTCAAACATAACTTCTAAACAACACATGCAAAATGGCTAATAATGCCTAGAGATATGTATTTTTGTTAGTAGTACTAGAAAAATGATCTTTTGTAAGGTTTCTAAAGACACAAGTTAGTTTTTTTATTCAATATAACAGTGTGACTGTCAACCTAAATATGAAAGGTTTATAATCATAACTCCAAAACCAAACATGAAATTTGTCTAAAAAAGCCTGTAATATTGAATTTATGTGAGTTTGACCTGAATCAGGTATTTTGGAAAGGTTCAAAAATACAAAAATCAGGTTTTACTGGCCTCATATTGGTCAAACTCAAAATGTCAGTTTATGAAACATAACTCCAAAAATACACATGCAATATGTCTAATAATGCCTGAAGAAATGGATCTTTGAGAGTTTCCCTGAAAAAAAAACATTTGGTACCGTTTGCAAAAACAAAAAGTAATGTTTTACTCAATTTGACAGTAATGTACTTAGAATCCTGAGATAATGCGAATAAAGCAATAAAAATGTATTCCAACATAATTCCTAATCCAAACGTGCAAAGTGTCTAAAAATGCCTGTGATATTGAATACATGTGAGTTTTACTAGATACAGTTGTTTTTCTATGGTTTGCAAATACAAAAATGAGGTATTACTCAATATGACTGTATAATGTAACACTCAATATGACAGTTATTTAAACATAACTCCTACACCACACATGGAAAATGGCTAATAATGCCTGAAATAATGCATCTTTGGGAGTTTTACTGGAAACATATGCTTTTTTAAATCTTGCAAATGCAAAAATTAGTTTTTTAATCAATATGACTATAATGTTCTTAGAATCCTGAGATAATGCGAAAAAAGCAATACAAATGTATTCAAACATAACTTCTAAACAACACATGCAAAATGGCTAATAATGCCTAGAGATATGTATTTTTGTTAGTAGTACTAGAAAAATGATCTTTTGTAAGGTTTCTAAAGACACAAGTTAGTTTTTTTATTCAATATAACAGTGTGACTGTCAACCTAAATATGAAAGGTTTATAATCATAACTCCAAAACCAAACATGAACTTTGTCTAAAAAAGCCTGTAATATTGAATTTATGTGAGTTTGACCTGAATCAGGTATTTTGGAAAGGTTCAAAAATACAAAAATCAGGTTTTACTGGCCTCATATTGGTCAAACTCAAAATGTCAGTTTATGAAACATAACTCTAAAAGTACACATGCAATATGTCTAATAATGCCTGAAGAAATGCATCTTTGAGAGTTTCCCTGAAAAAAAAAACATTTGGTACCGCTTGCAAAAACAAAAAGTAATGTTTTACTCAATTTGACAGTAATGTACTTAGAATCCTGAGATAATGCGAATAAAGCAATAAAAATGTATTCCAACATAATTCCTAATCCAAACGTGCAAAGTGTCTAAAAATGCCTGTGATATTGAATACACGTGAGTTTTACTAGATACAGTTGTTTTTCTATGGTTTGCAAATACAAAAATGAGGTATTACTCAATATGACTGTATACTGTAACACTCAATATGACAGTTATTTAAACATAACTCCTACACCACACATGGAAAATGGCTAATAATGCCTGAAATAATGCATCTTTGGGAGTTTTACTGGAAACATATGCTTTTTTAAATCTTGCAAATGCAAAAAGTAGTTTTTTAATCAATATGACTATAATGTTCTTAGAATCCTGAGATAATGCGAAAAAAGCAATAAAAATGTATTCAAACATAACTTCTAAACAACACATGCAAAATGGCTAATAATGCCTAGAGATATGTATTTTTGTTAGTAGTACTAGAAAAATGATCTTTTGTAAGGTTTCTAAAGACACAAGTTAGTTTTTTTATTCAATATAACAGTGTGACTGTCAACCTAAACATGAAAGGTTTATAATCATAACTCCAAAACCAAACATGAAATTTGTCTAAAAAAGCCTGTAATATTGAATTTATGTGAGTTTGACCTGAATCAGGTATTTTGGAAAGGTTCAAAAATACAAAAATCAGGTTTTACTGGCCTCATATTGGTCAAACTCAAAATGTCAGTTTATGAAACATAACTCTAAAAGTACACATGCAATATGTCTAATAATGCCTGAAGAAATGCATCTTTGAGAGTTTCCCTGAAAAAAAAAACATTTGGTACCGCTTGCAAAAACAAAAAGTAATGTTTTACTCAATTTGACAGTAATGTACTTAGAATCCTGAGATAATGCGAATAAAGCAATAAAAATGTATTCCAACATAATTCCTAATCCAAACGTGCAAAGTGTCTAAAAATGCCTGTGATATTGAATACACGTGAGTTTTACTAGATACAGTTGTTTTTCTATGGTTTGCAAATACAAAAATGAGGTATTACTCAATATGACTGTATACTGTAACACTCAATATGACAGTTATTTAAACATAACTCCTACACCACACATGGAAAATGGCTAATAATGCCTGAAATAATGCATCTTTGGGAGTTTTACTGGAAACATATGCTTTTTTAAATCTTGCAAATGCAAAAAGTAGTTTTTTAATCAATATGACTATAATGTTCTTAGAATCCTGAGATAATGCGAAAAAAGCAATAAAAATGTATTCAAACATAACTTCTAAACAACACATGCAAAATGGCTAATAATGCCTAGAGATATGTATTTTTGTTAGTAGTACTAGAAAAATGATCTTTTGTAAGGTTTCTAAAGACACAAGTTAGTTTTTTTATTCAATATAACAGTGTGACTGTCAACCTAAACATGAAAGGTTTATAATCATAACTCCAAAACCAAACATGAAATTTGTCTAAAAAAGCCTGTAATATTGAATTTATGTGAGTTTGACCTGAATCAGGTATTTTGGAAAGGTTCAAAAATACAAAAATCAGGTTTTACTGGCCTCATATTGGTCAAACTCAAAATGTCAGTTTATGAAACATAACTCCAAAAATACAAATGCAATATGTCTAATAATGCCTGAAGAAATGCATCTTTGAGAGTTTCCCTGAAAAAAAAAAAAACATTTGGTACCGTTTGCAAAAACAAAAAGTAATGTTTTACTCAATTTGACAGTAATGTACTTAGAATCCTGAGATAATGCGAATAAAGCAATAAAAATGTATTTCAACATAATTCCTAATCCAAACGTGCAAAGTGTCTAAAAATGCCTGTGATATTGAATACATGTGAGTTTTACTAGATACAGTTGTTTTTCTATGGTTTGCAAATACAAAAATGAGGTATTACTCAATATGACTGTATACTGTAACACTCAATATGACAGTTATTTAAACATAACTCCTACACCACACATGGAAAATGGCTAATAATGCCTGAAATAATGCATCTTTGGGAGTTTTACTCGAAACATATGCTTTTTTAAATCTTGCAAATGCAAAAAGTAGTTTTTTAATCAATATGACTATAATGTTCTTAGAATCCTGAGATAATGCGAAAAAAGCAATACAAATGTATTCAAACATAACTTCTAAACAACACATGCAAAATGGCTAATAATGCCTAGAGATATGTATTTTTGTTAGTAGTACTAGAAAAATTATCTTTTGTAAGGTTTCTAAAGACACAAGTTCGTTTTTTTATTCAATATAACAGTGTGACTGTCAACCTAAATATGAAAGGTTTATAATCATAACTCCAAAACCAAACATGAACTTTGTCTACAAAAGCCTGTAACATTGAATTTATGTGAGTTTGACCTGAATCAGGTATTTTGGAAAGGTTCAAAAATACAAAAATCAGGTTTTACTGGCCTCATATTGGTCAAACTCAAAATGTCATTTTATGAAACATAACTCCAAAAATACACATGCAATATGTCTAATAATGCCTGAAGAAATGCATCTTTGAGAGTTTTCCTGAAAAAAAAACATTTGGTACCGTTTGCAAAAACAAAAAGTAATGTTTTACTCAATTTGACAGTAATGTACTTAGAATCCTGAGATAATGCGAATAAAGCAATAAAAATGTATTCCAACATAATTCCTAATCCAAACGTGCAAAGTGTCTAAAAATGCCTGTGATATTGAATACATGTGAGTTTTACTAGATACAGTTGTTTTTCTATGGTTTGCAAATACAAAAATGAGGTATTACTCAATATGACTGTATACTGTAACACTCAATATGACAGTTATTTAAACATAACTCCTACACCACGCATGGAAAATGGCTAATAATGCCTGAAATAATGCATCTTTGGGAGTTTTACTCGAAACATATGCTTTTTTAAATCTTGCAAATGCAAAAAGTAGTTTTTTACTCAATATGACTATAATGTTCTTAGAATCCTGAGATAATGCGAAAAAAGCAATAAAAATGTATTCAAACATAACTTCTAAACAACACATGCAAAATGGCTAATAATGCCTAGAGATATGTATTTTTGTTAGTAGTACTAGAAAAATGATCTTTTGTAAGGTTTCTAAAGACATAAGTTCGTTTTTTTATTCAATATAACAGTGTGACTGTCAACCTAAATATGAAAGGTTTATAATCATAACTCCAAAACCAAACATGAACTTTGTCTAAAAAAGCCTGTAATATTGAATTTATGTGAGTTTGACCTGAATCAGGTATTTTGGAAAGGTTCAAAAATACAAAAATCAGGTTTTACTGGCCTCATATTGGTCAAACTCAAAATGTCAGTTTATGAAACATAACTCCAAAAATACACATGCAATATGTCTAATAATGCCTGAAGAAATGCATCTTTGAGAGTTTCCCTGAAAAAAAAACATTTGGTACCGCTTGCAAAAACAAAAAGTAATGTTTTACTCAATTTGACAGTAATGTACTTAGAATCCTGAGATAATGCGAATAAAGCAATAAAAATGTATTCCAACATAATTCCTAATCCAAACGTGCAAAGTGTCTAAAAATGCCTGTGATATTGAATACATGTGAGTTTTACTAGATACAGTTGTTTTTCTATGGTTTGCAAATACAAAAATGAGGTATTACTCAATATGACTGTATACTGTAACACTCAATATGACAGTTATTTAAACATAACTCCTACACCACACATGGAAAATGGCTAATAATGCCTGAAATAATGCATCTTTGGGAGTTTTACTCGAAACATATGCTTTTTTAAATCTTGCAAATGCAAAAAGTAGTTTTTTAATCAATATGACTATAATGTTCTTAGAATCCTGAGATAATGCGAAAAAAGCAATACAAATGTATTCAAACATAACTTCTAAACAACACATGCAAAATGGCTAATAATGCCTAGAGATATGTATTTTTGTTAATAGTACTAGAAAAATTATCTTTTGTAAGGTTTCTAAAGACACAAGTTCGTTTTTTTATTCAATATAACAGTGTGACTGTCAACCTAAATATGAAAGGTTTATAATCATAACTCCAAAACCAAACATGAACTTTGTCTAAAAAAGCCTGTAACATTGAATTTATGTGAGTTTGACCTGAATCAGGTATTTTGGAAAGGTTCAAAAATACAAAAATCAGGTTTTACTGGCCTCATATTGGTCAAACTCAAAATGTCATTTTATGAAACATAACTCCAAAAATACACATGCAATATGTCTAATAATGCCTGAAGAAATGCATCTTTGAGAGTTTTCCTGAAAAAAAAACATTTGGTACCGTTTGCAAAAACAAAAAGTAATGTTTTACTCAATTTGACAGTAATGTACTTAGAATCCTGAGATAATGCGAATAAAGCAATAAAAATGTATTCCAACATAATTCCTAATCCAAACGTGCAAAGTGTCTAAAAATGCCTGTGATATTGAATACATGTGAGTTTTACTAGATACAGTTGTTTTTCTATGGTTTGCAAATACAAAAATGAGGTATTACTCAATATGACTGTATACTGTAACACTCAATATGACAGTTATTTAAACATAACTCCTACACCACACATGGAAAATGGCTAATAATGCCTGAAATAATGCATCTTTGGGAGTTTTACTGGAAACATATGCTTTTTTAAATCTTGCAAATGCAAAAAGTAGTTTTTTAATCAATATGACTATAATGTTCTTAGAATCCTGAGATAATGCGAAAAAAGCAATAAAAATGTATTCAAACATAACTTCTAAACAACACATGCAAAATGGCTAATAATGCCTAGAGATATGTATTTTTGTTAGTAGTACTAGAAAAATGATCTTTTGTAAGGTTTCTAAAGACACAAGTTAGTTTTTTTATTCAATATAACAGTGTGACTGTCAACCTAAATATGAAAGGTTTATAATCATAACTCCAAAACCAAACATGAAATTTGTCTAAAAAAGCCTGTAATATTGAATTTATGTGAGTTTGACCTGAATCAGGTATTTTGGAAAGGTTCAAAAATACAAAAATCAGGTTTTACTGGCCTCATATTGGTCAAACTCAAAATGTCAGTTTATGAAACATAACTCCAAAAATACACATGCAATATGTCTAATAATGCCTGAAGAAATGGATCTTTGAGAGTTTCCCTGAAAAAAAAACATTTGGTACCGTTTGCAAAAACAAAAAGTAATGTTTTACTCAATTTGACAGTAATGTACTTAGAATCCTGAGATAATGCGAATAAAGCAATAAAAATGTATTCCAACATAATTCCTAATCCAAACGTGCAAAGTGTCTAAAAATGCCTGTGATATTGAATACATGTGAGTTTTACTAGATACAGTTGTTTTTCTATGGTTTGCAAATACAAAAATGAGGTATTACTCAATATGACTGTATAATGTAACACTCAATATGACAGTTATTTAAACATAACTCCTACACCACACATGGAAAATGGCTAATAATGCCTGAAATAATGCATCTTTGGGAGTTTTACTGGAAACATATGCTTTTTTAAATCTTGCAAATGCAAAAATTAGTTTTTTAATCAATATGACTATAATGTTCTTAGAATCCTGAGATAATGCGAAAAAAGCAATACAAATGTATTCAAACATAACTTCTAAACAACACATGCAAAATGGCTAATAATGCCTAGAGATATGTATTTTTGTTAGTAGTACTAGAAAAATGATCTTTTGTAAGGTTTCTAAAGACACAAGTTAGTTTTTTTATTCAATATAACAGTGTGACTGTCAACCTAAATATGAAAGGTTTATAATCATAACTCCAAAACCAAACATGAACTTTGTCTAAAAAAGCCTGTAATATTGAATTTATGTGAGTTTGACCTGAATCAGGTATTTTGGAAAGGTTCAAAAATACAAAAATCAGGTTTTACTGGCCTCATATTGGTCAAACTCAAAATGTCAGTTTATGAAACATAACTCCAAAAATACACATGCAATATGTCTAATAATGCCTGAAGAAATGCATCTTTGAGAGTTTCCCTGAAAAAAAAAACATTTGGTATCGCTTGCAAAAACAAAAAGTAATGTTTTACTCAATTTGACAGTAATGTACTTAGAATCCTGAGATAATGCGAATAAAGCAATAAAAATGTATTCCAACATAATTCCTAATCCAAACGTGCAAAGTGTCTAAAAATGCCTGTGATATTGAATACACGTGAGTTTTACTAGATACAGTTGTTTTTCTATGGTTTGCAAATACAAAAATGAGGTATTACTCAATATGACTGTATACTGTAACACTCAATATGACAGTTATTTAAACATAACTCCTACACCACACATGGAAAATGGCTAATAATGCCTGAAATAATGCATCTTTGGGAGTTTTACTGGAAACATATGCTTTTTTAAATCTTGCAAATGCAAAAAGTAGTTTTTTAATCAATATGACTATAATGTTCTTAGAATCCTGAGATAATGCGAAAAAAGCAATAAAAATGTATTCAAACATAACTTCTAAACAACACATGCAAAATGGCTAATAATGCCTAGAGATATGTATTTTTGTTAGTAGTACTAGAAAAATGATCTTTTGTAAGGTTTCTAAAGACACAAGTTAGTTTTTTTATTCAATATAACAGTGTGACTGTCAACCTAAACATGAAAGGTTTATAATCATAACTCCAAAACCAAACATGAAATTTGTCTAAAAAAGCCTGTAATATTGAATTTATGTGAGTTTGACCTGAATCAGGTATTTTGGAAAGGTTCAAAAATACAAAAATCAGGTTTTACTGGCCTCATATTGGTCAAACTCAAAATGTCAGTTTATGAAACATAACTCCAAAAATACAAATGCAATATGTCTAATAATGCCTGAAGAAATGCATCTTTGAGAGTTTCCCTGAAAAAAAAAAAACATTTGGTACCGTTTGCAAAAACAAAAAGTAATGTTTTACTCAATTTGACAGTAATGTACTTAGAATCCTGAGATAATGCGAATAAAGCAATAAAAATGTATTCCAACATAATTCCTAATCCAAACGTGCAAAGTGTCTAAAAATGCCTGTGATATTGAATACATGTGAGTTTTACTAGATACAGTTGTTTTTCTATGGTTTGCAAATACAAAAATGAGGTATTACTCAATATGACTGTATACTGTAACACTCAATATGACAGTTATTTAAACATAACTCCTACACCACACATGGAAAATGGCTAATAATGCCTGAAATAATGCATCTTTGGGAGTTTTACTCGAAACATATGCTTTTTTAAATCTTGCAAATGCAAAAAGTAGTTTTTTAATCAATATGACTATAATGTTCTTAGAATCCTGAGATAATGCGAAAAAAGCAATACAAATGTATTCAAACATAACTTCTAAACAACACATGCAAAATGGCTAATAATGCCTAGAGATATGTATTTTTGTTAGTAGTACTAGAAAAATTATCTTTTGTAAGGTTTCTAAAGACACAAGTTCGTTTTTTTATTCAATATAACAGTGTGACTGTCAACCTAAATATGAAAGGTTTATAATCATAACTCCAAAACCAAACATGAAATTTGTCTAAAAAAGCCTGTAATATTGAATTTATGTGAGTTTGACCTGAATCAGGTATTTTGGAAAGGTTCAAAAATACAAAAATCAGGTTTTACTGGCCTCATATTGGTCAAACTCAAAATGTCAGTTTATGAAACATAACTCCAAAAATACACATGCAATATGTCTAATAATGCCTGAAGAAATGCATCTTTGAGAGTTTTCCTGAAAAAAAAACATTTGGTACCGTTTGCAAAAACAAAAAGTAATGTTTTACTCAATTTGACAGTAATGTACTTAGAATCCTGAGATAATGCGAATAAAGCAATAAAAATGTATTCCAACATAATTCCTAATCCAAACGTGCAAAGTGTCTAAAAATGCCTGTGATATTGAATACATGTGAGTTTTACTAGATACAGTTGTTTTTCTATGGTTTGCAAATACAAAAATGAGGTATTACTCAATATGACTGTATACTGTAACACTCAATATGACAGTTATTTAAACATAACTCCTACACCACGCATGGAAAATGGCTAATAATGCCTGAAATAATGCATCTTTGGGAGTTTTACTCGAAACATATGCTTTTTTAAATCTTGCAAATGCAAAAAGTAGTTTTTTACTCAATATGACTATAATGTTCTTAGAATCCTGAGATAATGCGAAAAAAGCAATAAAAATGTATTCAAACATAACTTCTAAACAACACATGCAAAATGGCTAATAATGCCTAGAGATATGTATTTTTGTTAGTAGTACTAGAAAAATGATCTTTTGTAAGGTTTCTAAAGACACAAGTTAGTTTTTTTATTCAATATAACAGTGTGACTGTCAACCTAAATATGAAAGTTTTATAATCATAACTCCAAAACCAAACATGAAATTTGTCTAAAAAAGCCTGTAATATTGAATTTATGTGAGTTTGACCTGAATCAGGTATTTTGGAAAGGTTCAAAAATACAAAAATCTGGTTTTACTGGCCTCATATTGGTCAAACTCAAAATGTCAGTTTATGAAACATAACTCCAAAAATACACATGCAATATGTCTAATAATGCCTGAAGAAATGCATCTTTGAGAGTTTCCCTGAAAAAAAAAATATTTGGTACCGTTTGCAAAAACAAAAAGTAATGTTTTACTCAATTTGACAGTAATGTACTTAGAATCCTGAGATAATGCGAATAAAGCAATAAAAATGTATTCCAACATAATTCCTAATCCAAACGTGCAAAGTGTCTAAAAATGCCTGTGATATTGAATACATGTGAGTTTTACTAGATACAGTTGTTTTTCTATGGTTTGCAAATACAAAAATGAGGTATTACTCAATATGACTGTATACTGTAACACTAAATATGACAGTTATTTAAACATAACTCCTACACCACACATGGAAAATGGCTAATAATGCCTGAAATAATGCATCTTTGGGAGTTTTACTGGAAACATATGCTTTTTTAAATCTTGCAAATGCAAAAAGTAGTTTTTTAATCAATATGACTATAATGTTCTTAGAATCCTGAGATAATGCGAAAAAAGCAATACAAATGTATTCAAACATAACTTCTAAACAACACATGCAAAATGGCTAATAATGCCTAGAGATATGTATTTTTGTTAGTAGTACTAGAAAAATGATCTTTTGTAAGGTTTCTAAAGACACAAGTTAGTTTTTTTATTCAATATAACAGTGTGACTGTCAACCTAAATATGAAAGGTTTATAATCATAACTCCAAAACCAAACATGAACTTTGTCTAAAAAAGCCTGTAATATTGAATTTATGTGAGTTTGACCTGAATCAGGTATTTTGGAAAGGTTCAAAAATACAAAAATCAGGTTTTACTGGCCTCATATTGGTCAAACTCAAAATGTCAGTTTATGAAACATAACTCCAAAAATACACATGCAATATGTCTAATAATGCCTGAAGAAATGCATCTTTGAGTTTCCCTGAAAAAAAAACATTTGGTACCGTTTGCAAAAACAAAAAGTAATGTTTTACTCAATTTGACAGTAATGTACTTAGAATCCTGAGATAATGCGAATAAAGCAATAAAAATGTATTCCAACATAATTCCTAATCCAAACGTGCAAAGTGTCTAAAAATGCCTGTGATATTGAATACATGTGAGTTTTACTAGATACAGTTGTTTTTCTATGGTTTGCAAATACAAAAATGAGGTATTACTCAATATGACTGTATACTGTAACACTCAATATGACAGTTATTTAAACATAACTCCTACACCACACATGGAAAATGGCTAATAATGCCTGAAATAATGCATCTTTGGGAGTTTTACTGGAAACATATGCTTTTTTAAATCTTGCAAATGCAAAAAGTAGTTTTTTACTCAATATGACTATAATGTTCTTAGAATCCTGAGATAATGCGAAAAAAGCAATAAAAATGTATTCAAACATAACTTCTAAACAACACATGCAAAATGGCTAATAATGCCTAGAGATATGTATTTTTGTTAGTAGTACTAGAAAAATGATCTTTTGTAAGGTTTCTAAAGACACAAGTTAGTTTTTTTATTCAATATAACAGTGTGACTGTCAACCTAAACATGAAAGGTTTATAATCATAACTCCAAAACCAAACATGAAATTTGTCTAAAAAAGCCTGTAATATTGAATTTATGTGAGTTTGACCTGAATCAGGTATTTTGGAAAGGTTCAAAAATACAAAAATCAGGTTTTACTGGCCTCATATTGGTCAAACTCAAAATGTCAGTTTATGAAACATAACTCCAAAAATACACATGCAATATGTCTAATAATGCCTGAAGAAATGCATCTTTGAGTTTCCCTGAAAAAAAAACATTTGGTACCGCTTGCAAAAACAAAAAGTAATGTTTTACTCAATTTGACAGTAATGTACTTAGAATCCTGAGATAATGCGAATAAAGCAATAAAAATGTATTCCAACATAATTCCTAATCCAAACGTGCAAAGTGTCTAAAAATGCCTGTGATATTGAATACACGTGAGTTTTACTAGATACAGTTGTTTTTCTATGGTTTGCAAATACAAAAATGAGGTATTACTCAATATGACTGTATACTGTAACACTCAATATGACAGTTATTTAAACATAACTCCTACACCACACATGGAAAATGGCTAATAATGCCTGAAATAATGCATCTTTGGGAGTTTTACTGGAAACATATGCTTTTTTAAATCTTGCAAATGCAAAAAGTAGTTTTTTAATCAATATGACTATAATGTTCTTAGAATCCTGAGATAATGCGAAAAAAGCAATAAAAATGTATTCAAACATAACTTCTAAACAACACATGCAAAATGGCTAATAATGCCTAGAGATATGTATTTTTGTTAGTAGTACTAGAAAAATGATCTTTTGTAAGGTTTCTAAAGACACAAGTTAGTTTTTTTATTCAATATAACAGTGTGACTGTCAACCTAAACATGAAAGGTTTATAATCATAACTCCAAAACCAAACATGAAATTTGTCTAAAAAAGCCTGTAATATTGAATTTATGTGAGTTTGACCTGAATCAGGTATTTTGGAAAGGTTCAAAAATACAAAAATCAGGTTTTACTGGCCTCATATTGGTCAAACTCAAAATGTCAGTTTATGAAACATAACTCCAAAAATACAAATGCAATATGTCTAATAATGCCTGAAGAAATGCATCTTTGAGAGTTTCCCTGAAAAAAAAAAAACATTTGGTACCGTTTGCAAAAACAAAAAGTAATGTTTTACTCAATTTGACAGTAATGTACTTAGAATCCTGAGATAATGCGAATAAAGCAATAAAAATGTATTTCAACATAATTCCTAATCCAAACGTGCAAAGTGTCTAAAAATGCCTGTGATATTGAATACATGTGAGTTTTACTAGATACAGTTGTTTTTCTATGGTTTGCAAATACAAAAATGAGGTATTACTCAATATGACTGTATACTGTAACACTCAATATGACAGTTATTTAAACATAACTCCTACACCACACATGGAAAATGGCTAATAATGCCTGAAATAATGCATCTTTGGGAGTTTTACTCGAAACATATGCTTTTTTAAATCTTGCAAATGCAAAAAGTAGTTTTTTAATCAATATGACTATAATGTTCTTAGAATCCTGAGATAATGCGAAAAAAGCAATACAAATGTATTCAAACATAACTTCTAAACAACACATGCAAAATGGCTAATAATGCCTAGAGATATGTATTTTTGTTAGTAGTACTAGAAAAATTATCTTTTGTAAGGTTTCTAAAGACACAAGTTCGTTTTTTTATTCAATATAACAGTGTGACTGTCAACCTAAATATGAAAGGTTTATAATCATAACTCCAAAACCAAACATGAACTTTGTCTACAAAAGCCTGTAACATTGAATTTATGTGAGTTTGACCTGAATCAGGTATTTTGGAAAGGTTCAAAAATACAAAAATCAGGTTTTACTGGCCTCATATTGGTCAAACTCAAAATGTCATTTTATGAAACATAACTCCAAAAATACACATGCAATATGTCTAATAATGCCTGAAGAAATGCATCTTTGAGAGTTTTCCTGAAAAAAAAACATTTGGTACCGTTTGCAAAAACAAAAAGTAATGTTTTACTCAATTTGACAGTAATGTACTTAGAATCCTGAGATAATGCGAATAAAGCAATAAAAATGTATTCCAACATAATTCCTAATCCAAACGTGCAAAGTGTCTAAAAATGCCTGTGATATTGAATACATGTGAGTTTTACTAGATACAGTTGTTTTTCTATGGTTTGCAAATACAAAAATGAGGTATTACTCAATATGACTGTATACTGTAACACTCAATATGACAGTTATTTAAACATAACTCCTACACCACGCATGGAAAATGGCTAATAATGCCTGAAATAATGCATCTTTGGGAGTTTTACTCGAAACATATGCTTTTTTAAATCTTGCAAATGCAAAAAGTAGTTTTTTACTCAATATGACTATAATGTTCTTAGAATCCTGAGATAATGCGAAAAAAGCAATAAAAATGTATTCAAACATAACTTCTAAACAACACATGCAAAATGGCTAATAATGCCTAGAGATATGTATTTTTGTTAGTAGTACTAGAAAAATGATCTTTTGTAAGGTTTCTAAAGACATAAGTTCGTTTTTTTATTCAATATAACAGTGTGACTGTCAACCTAAATATGAAAGGTTTATAATCATAACTCCAAAACCAAACATGAACTTTGTCTAAAAAAGCCTGTAATATTGAATTTATGTGAGTTTGACCTGAATCAGGTATTTTGGAAAGGTTCAAAAATACAAAAATCAGGTTTTACTGGCCTCATATTGGTCAAACTCAAAATGTCAGTTTATGAAACATAACTCCAAAAATACACATGCAATATGTCTAATAATGCCTGAAGAAATGCATCTTTGAGAGTTTCCCTGAAAAAAAAACATTTGGTACCGCTTGCAAAAACAAAAAGTAATGTTTTACTCAATTTGACAGTAATGTACTTAGAATCCTGAGATAATGCGAATAAAGCAATAAAAATGTATTCCAACATAATTCCTAATCCAAACGTGCAAAGTGTCTAAAAATGCCTGTGATATTGAATACATGTGAGTTTTACTAGATACAGTTGTTTTTCTATGGTTTGCAAATACAAAAATGAGGTATTACTCAATATGACTGTATACTGTAACACTCAATATGACAGTTATTTAAACATAACTCCTACACCACACATGGAAAATGGCTAATAATGCCTGAAATAATGCATCTTTGGGAGTTTTACTCGAAACATATGCTTTTTTAAATCTTGCAAATGCAAAAAGTAGTTTTTTAATCAATATGACTATAATGTTCTTAGAATCCTGAGATAATGCGAAAAAAGCAATACAAATGTATTCAAACATAACTTCTAAACAACACATGCAAAATGGCTAATAATGCCTAGAGATATGTATTTTTGTTAATAGTACTAGAAAAATTATCTTTTGTAAGGTTTCTAAAGACACAAGTTCGTTTTTTTATTCAATATAACAGTGTGACTGTCAACCTAAATATGAAAGGTTTATAATCATAACTCCAAAACCAAACATGAACTTTGTCTAAAAAAGCCTGTAACATTGAATTTATGTGAGTTTGACCTGAATCAGGTATTTTGGAAAGGTTCAAAAATACAAAAATCAGGTTTTACTGGCCTCATATTGGTCAAACTCAAAATGTCATTTTATGAAACATAACTCCAAAAATACACATGCAATATGTCTAATAATGCCTGAAGAAATGCATCTTTGAGAGTTTTCCTGAAAAAAAAACATTTGGTACCGTTTGCAAAAACAAAAAGTAATGTTTTACTCAATTTGACAGTAATGTACTTAGAATCCTGAGATAATGCGAATAAAGCAATAAAAATGTATTCCAACATAATTCCTAATCCAAACGTGCAAAGTGTCTAAAAATGCCTGTGATATTGAATACATGTGAGTTTTACTAGATACAGTTGTTTTTCTATGGTTTGCAAATACAAAAATGAGGTATTACTCAATATGACTGTATACTGTAACACTCAATATGACAGTTATTTAAACATAACTCCTACACCACACATGGAAAATGGCTAATAATGCCTGAAATAATGCATCTTTGGGAGTTTTACTGGAAACATATGCTTTTTTAAATCTTGCAAATGCAAAAAGTAGTTTTTTAATCAATATGACTATAATGTTCTTAGAATCCTGAGATAATGCGAAAAAAGCAATAAAAATGTATTCAAACATAACTTCTAAACAACACATGCAAAATGGCTAATAATGCCTAGAGATATGTATTTTTGTTAGTAGTACTAGAAAAATGATCTTTTGTAAGGTTTCTAAAGACACAAGTTAGTTTTTTTATTCAATATAACAGTGTGACTGTCAACCTAAATATGAAAGGTTTATAATCATAACTCCAAAACCAAACATGAAATTTGTCTAAAAAAGCCTGTAATATTGAATTTATGTGAGTTTGACCTGAATCAGGTATTTTGGAAAGGTTCAAAAATACAAAAATCAGGTTTTACTGGCCTCATATTGGTCAAACTCAAAATGTCAGTTTATGAAACATAACTCCAAAAATACACATGCAATATGTCTAATAATGCCTGAAGAAATGGATCTTTGAGAGTTTCCCTGAAAAAAAAACATTTGGTACCGTTTGCAAAAACAAAAAGTAATGTTTTACTCAATTTGACAGTAATGTACTTAGAATCCTGAGATAATGCGAATAAAGCAATAAAAATGTATTCCAACATAATTCCTAATCCAAACGTGCAAAGTGTCTAAAAATGCCTGTGATATTGAATACATGTGAGTTTTACTAGATACAGTTGTTTTTCTATGGTTTGCAAATACAAAAATGAGGTATTACTCAATATGACTGTATAATGTAACACTCAATATGACAGTTATTTAAACATAACTCCTACACCACACATGGAAAATGGCTAATAATGCCTGAAATAATGCATCTTTGGGAGTTTTACTGGAAACATATGCTTTTTTAAATCTTGCAAATGCAAAAATTAGTTTTTTAATCAATATGACTATAATGTTCTTAGAATCCTGAGATAATGCGAAAAAAGCAATACAAATGTATTCAAACATAACTTCTAAACAACACATGCAAAATGGCTAATAATGCCTAGAGATATGTATTTTTGTTAGTAGTACTAGAAAAATGATCTTTTGTAAGGTTTCTAAAGACACAAGTTAGTTTTTTTATTCAATATAACAGTGTGACTGTCAACCTAAATATGAAAGGTTTATAATCATAACTCCAAAACCAAACATGAACTTTGTCTAAAAAAGCCTGTAATATTGAATTTATGTGAGTTTGACCTGAATCAGGTATTTTGGAAAGGTTCAAAAATACAAAAATCAGGTTTTACTGGCCTCATATTGGTCAAACTCAAAATGTCAGTTTATGAAACATAACTCCAAAAATACACATGCAATATGTCTAATAATGCCTGAAGAAATGCATCTTTGAGAGTTTCCCTGAAAAAAAAAACATTTGGTATCGCTTGCAAAAACAAAAAGTAATGTTTTACTCAATTTGACAGTAATGTACTTAGAATCCTGAGATAATGCGAATAAAGCAATAAAAATGTATTCCAACATAATTCCTAATCCAAACGTGCAAAGTGTCTAAAAATGCCTGTGATATTGAATACACGTGAGTTTTACTAGATACAGTTGTTTTTCTATGGTTTGCAAATACAAAAATGAGGTATTACTCAATATGACTGTATACTGTAACACTCAATATGACAGTTATTTAAACATAACTCCTACACCACACATGGAAAATGGCTAATAATGCCTGAAATAATGCATCTTTGGGAGTTTTACTGGAAACATATGCTTTTTTAAATCTTGCAAATGCAAAAAGTAGTTTTTTAATCAATATGACTATAATGTTCTTAGAATCCTGAGATAATGCGAAAAAAGCAATAAAAATGTATTCAAACATAACTTCTAAACAACACATGCAAAATGGCTAATAATGCCTAGAGATATGTATTTTTGTTAGTAGTACTAGAAAAATGATCTTTTGTAAGGTTTCTAAAGACACAAGTTAGTTTTTTTATTCAATATAACAGTGTGACTGTCAACCTAAACATGAAAGGTTTATAATCATAACTCCAAAACCAAACATGAAATTTGTCTAAAAAAGCCTGTAATATTGAATTTATGTGAGTTTGACCTGAATCAGGTATTTTGGAAAGGTTCAAAAATACAAAAATCAGGTTTTACTGGCCTCATATTGGTCAAACTCAAAATGTCAGTTTATGAAACATAACTCCAAAAATACAAATGCAATATGTCTAATAATGCCTGAAGAAATGCATCTTTGAGAGTTTCCCTGAAAAAAAAAAAACATTTGGTACCGTTTGCAAAAACAAAAAGTAATGTTTTACTCAATTTGACAGTAATGTACTTAGAATCCTGAGATAATGCGAATAAAGCAATAAAAATGTATTCCAACATAATTCCTAATCCAAACGTGCAAAGTGTCTAAAAATGCCTGTGATATTGAATACATGTGAGTTTTACTAGATACAGTTGTTTTTCTATGGTTTGCAAATACAAAAATGAGGTATTACTCAATATGACTGTATACTGTAACACTCAATATGACAGTTATTTAAACATAACTCCTACACCACACATGGAAAATGGCTAATAATGCCTGAAATAATGCATCTTTGGGAGTTTTACTCGAAACATATGCTTTTTTAAATCTTGCAAATGCAAAAAGTAGTTTTTTAATCAATATGACTATAATGTTCTTAGAATCCTGAGATAATGCGAAAAAAGCAATACAAATGTATTCAAACATAACTTCTAAACAACACATGCAAAATGGCTAATAATGCCTAGAGATATGTATTTTTGTTAGTAGTACTAGAAAAATTATCTTTTGTAAGGTTTCTAAAGACACAAGTTCGTTTTTTTATTCAATATAACAGTGTGACTGTCAACCTAAATATGAAAGGTTTATAATCATAACTCCAAAACCAAACATGAAATTTGTCTAAAAAAGCCTGTAATATTGAATTTATGTGAGTTTGACCTGAATCAGGTATTTTGGAAAGGTTCAAAAATACAAAAATCAGGTTTTACTGGCCTCATATTGGTCAAACTCAAAATGTCAGTTTATGAAACATAACTCCAAAAATACACATGCAATATGTCTAATAATGCCTGAAGAAATGCATCTTTGAGAGTTTTCCTGAAAAAAAAACATTTGGTACCGTTTGCAAAAACAAAAAGTAATGTTTTACTCAATTTGACAGTAATGTACTTAGAATCCTGAGATAATGCGAATAAAGCAATAAAAATGTATTCCAACATAATTCCTAATCCAAACGTGCAAAGTGTCTAAAAATGCCTGTGATATTGAATACATGTGAGTTTTACTAGATACAGTTGTTTTTCTATGGTTTGCAAATACAAAAATGAGGTATTACTCAATATGACTGTATACTGTAACACTCAATATGACAGTTATTTAAACATAACTCCTACACCACGCATGGAAAATGGCTAATAATGCCTGAAATAATGCATCTTTGGGAGTTTTACTCGAAACATATGCTTTTTTAAATCTTGCAAATGCAAAAAGTAGTTTTTTACTCAATATGACTATAATGTTCTTAGAATCCTGAGATAATGCGAAAAAAGCAATAAAAATGTATTCAAACATAACTTCTAAACAACACATGCAAAATGGCTAATAATGCCTAGAGATATGTATTTTTGTTAGTAGTACTAGAAAAATGATCTTTTGTAAGGTTTCTAAAGACACAAGTTAGTTTTTTTATTCAATATAACAGTGTGACTGTCAACCTAAATATGAAAGTTTTATAATCATAACTCCAAAACCAAACATGAAATTTGTCTAAAAAAGCCTGTAATATTGAATTTATGTGAGTTTGACCTGAATCAGGTATTTTGGAAAGGTTCAAAAATACAAAAATCTGGTTTTACTGGCCTCATATTGGTCAAACTCAAAATGTCAGTTTATGAAACATAACTCCAAAAATACACATGCAATATGTCTAATAATGCCTGAAGAAATGCATCTTTGAGAGTTTCCCTGAAAAAAAAAATATTTGGTACCGTTTGCAAAAACAAAAAGTAATGTTTTACTCAATTTGACAGTAATGTACTTAGAATCCTGAGATAATGCGAATAAAGCAATAAAAATGTATTCCAACATAATTCCTAATCCAAACGTGCAAAGTGTCTAAAAATGCCTGTGATATTGAATACATGTGAGTTTTACTAGATACAGTTGTTTTTCTATGGTTTGCAAATACAAAAATGAGGTATTACTCAATATGACTGTATACTGTAACACTAAATATGACAGTTATTTAAACATAACTCCTACACCACACATGGAAAATGGCTAATAATGCCTGAAATAATGCATCTTTGGGAGTTTTACTGGAAACATATGCTTTTTTAAATCTTGCAAATGCAAAAAGTAGTTTTTTAATCAATATGACTATAATGTTCTTAGAATCCTGAGATAATGCGAAAAAAGCAATACAAATGTATTCAAACATAACTTCTAAACAACACATGCAAAATGGCTAATAATGCCTAGAGATATGTATTTTTGTTAGTAGTACTAGAAAAATGATCTTTTGTAAGGTTTCTAAAGACACAAGTTAGTTTTTTTATTCAATATAACAGTGTGACTGTCAACCTAAATATGAAAGGTTTATAATCATAACTCCAAAACCAAACATGAACTTTGTCTAAAAAAGCCTGTAATATTGAATTTATGTGAGTTTGACCTGAATCAGGTATTTTGGAAAGGTTCAAAAATACAAAAATCAGGTTTTACTGGCCTCATATTGGTCAAACTCAAAATGTCAGTTTATGAAACATAACTCCAAAAATACACATGCAATATGTCTAATAATGCCTGAAGAAATGCATCTTTGAGTTTCCCTGAAAAAAAAACATTTGGTACCGTTTGCAAAAACAAAAAGTAATGTTTTACTCAATTTGACAGTAATGTACTTAGAATCCTGAGATAATGCGAATAAAGCAATAAAAATGTATTCCAACATAATTCCTAATCCAAACGTGCAAAGTGTCTAAAAATGCCTGTGATATTGAATACATGTGAGTTTTACTAGATACAGTTGTTTTTCTATGGTTTGCAAATACAAAAATGAGGTATTACTCAATATGACTGTATACTGTAACACTCAATATGACAGTTATTTAAACATAACTCCTACACCACACATGGAAAATGGCTAATAATGCCTGAAATAATGCATCTTTGGGAGTTTTACTCGAAACATATGCTTTTTTAAATCTTGCAAATGCAAAAAGTAGTTTTTTACTCAATATGACTATAATGTTCTTAGAATCCTGAGATAATGCGAAAAAAGCAATAAAAATGTATTCAAACATAACTTCTAAACAACACATGCAAAATGGCTAATAATGCCTAGAGATATGTATTTTTGTTAGTAGTACTAGAAAAATGATCTTTTGTAAGGTTTCTAAAGACACAAGTTAGTTTTTTTATTTAATATAACAGTGTGACTGTCAACCTAAATATGAAAGGTTTATAATCATAACTCCAAAACCAAACATGAAATTTGTCTAAAAAAGCCTGTAATATTGAATTTATGTGAGTTTGACCTGAATCAGGTATTTTGGAAAGGTTCAAAAATACAAAAATCAGGTTTTACTGGCCTCATATTGGTCAAACTCAAAATGTCAGTTTATGAAACATAACTCCAAAAATACACATGCAATATGTCTAATAATGCCTGAAGAAATGCATCTTTGAGTTTCCCTGAAAAAAAAACATTTGGTACCGTTTGCAAAAACAAAAAGTAATGTTTTACTCAATTTGACAGTAATGTACTTAGAATCCTGAGATAATGCGAATAAAGCAATAAAAATGTATTCCAACATAATTCCTAATCCAAACGTGCAAAGTGTCTAAAAATGCCTGTGATATTGAATACATGTGAGTTTTACTATATACAGTTGTTTTTCTATGGTTTGCAAATACAAAAATGAGGTATTACTCAATATGACTGTATACTGTAACACTCAATATGACAGTTATTTAAACATAACTCCTACACCACACATGGAAAATGGCTAATAATGCCTGAAATAATGCATCTTTGGGAGTTTTACTCGAAACATATGCTTTTTTAAATCTTGCAAATGCAAAAAGTAGTTTTTTACTCAATATGACTATAATGTTCTTAGAATCCTGAGATAATGCGAAAAAAGCAATAAAAATGTATTCAAACATAACTTCTAAACAACACATGCAAAATGGCTAATAATGCCTAGAGATATGTATTTTTGTTAGTAGTACTAGAAAAATGATCTTTTGTAAGGTTTCTAAAGACACAAGTTAGTTTTTTTTATTTAATATAACAGTGTGACTGTCAACCTAAATATGAAAGGTTTATAATCATAACTCCAAAACCAAACATGAAATTTGTCTAAAAAAGCCTGTAATATTGAATTTATGTGAGTTTGACCTGAATCAGGTATTTTGGAAAGGTTCAAAAATACAAAAATCAGGTTTTACTGGCCTCATATTGGTCAAACTCAAAATGTCAGTTTATGAAACATAACTCCAAAAATACACATGCAATATGTCTAATAATGCCTGAAGAAATGGATCTTTGAGAGTTTCCCTGAAAAAAAAACATTTGGTACCGTTTGCAAAAACAAAAAGTAATGTTTTACTCAATTTGACAGTAATGTACTTAGAATCCTGAGATAATGCGAATAAAGCAATAAAAATGTATTCCAACATAATTCCTAATCCAAACGTGCAAAGTGTCTAAAAATGCCTGTGATATTGAATACATGTGAGTTTTACTAGATACAGTTGTGTTTCTATGGTTTGCAAATACAAAAATGAGGTATTACTCAATATGACTGTATACTGTAACACTCAATATGACAGTTATTTAAACATAACTCCTACACCACACATGGAAAATGGCTAATAATGCCTGAAATAATGCATCTTTGGGAGTTTTACTGGAAACATATGCTTTTTTAAATCTTGCAAATGCAAAAATTAGTTTTTTAATCAATATGACTATAATGTTCTTAGAATCCTGAGATAATGCGAAAAAAGCAATACAAATGTATTCAAACATAACTTCTAAACAACACATGCAAAATGGCTAATAATGCCTAGAGATATGTATTTTTGTTAGTAGTACTAGAAAAATGATCTTTTGTAAGGTTTCTAAAGACATAAGTTCGTTTTTTATTCAATATAACAGTGTGACTGTCAACCTAAATATGAAAGGTTTATAATCATAACTCCAAAACCAAACATGAACTTTGTCTAAAAAAGCCTGTAATATTGAATTTATGTGAGTTTGACCTGAATCAGGTATTTTGGAAAGGTTCAAAAATACAAAAATCAGGTTTTACTGGCCTCATATTGGTCAAACTCAAAATGTCAGTTTATGAAACATTACTCCAAAAATACACATGCAATATGTCTAATAATGCCTGAAGAAATGCATCTTTGAGAGTTTCCCTGAAAAAAAAACATTTGGTACCGTTTGCAAAAACAAAAAGTAATGTTTTACTCAATTTGACAGTAATGTACTTAGAATCCTGAGATAATGCGAATAAAGCAATAAAAATGTATTCCAACATAATTCCTAATCCAAACGTGCAAAGTGTCTAAAAATGCCTGTGATATTGAATACATGTGAGTTTTACTAGATACAGTTGTTTTTCTATGGTTTGCAAATACAAAAATGAGGTATTACTCAATATGACTGTATACTGTAACACTCAATATGACAGTTATTTAAACATAACTCCTACACCACGCATGGAAAATGGCTAATAATGCCTGAAATAATGCATCTTTGGGAGTTTTACTCGAAACATATGCTTTTTTAAATCTTGCAAATGCAAAAAGTAGTTTTTTACTCAATATGACTATAATGTTCTTAGAATCCTGAGATAATGCGAAAAAAGCAATAAAAATGTATTCAAACATAACTTCTAAACAACACATGCAAAATGGCTAATAATGCCTAGAGACATGTATTTTTGTTAGTAGTACTAGAAAAATGATCTTTTGTAAGGTTTCTAAAGACACAAGTTAGTTTTTTTATTTAATATAACAGTGTGACTGTCAACCTAAATATGAAAGGTTTATAATCATAACTCCAAAACCAAACATGAAATTTGTCTAAAAAAGCCTGTAATATTGAATTTATGTGAGTTTGACCTGAATCAGGTATTTTGGAAAGGTTCAAAAATACAAAAATCAGGTTTTACTGGCCTCATATTGGTCAAACTCAAAATGTCAGTTTATGAAACATAACTCCAAAAATACACATGCAATATGTCTAATAATGCCTGAAGAAATGGATCTTTGAGAGTTTCCCTGAAAAAAAACCATTTGGTACCGTTTGCAAAAACAAAAAGTAATGTTTTACTCAATTTGACAGTAATGTACTTAGAATCCTGAGATAATGCGAATAAAGCAATAAAAATGTATTCCAACATAATTCCTAATCCAAACGTGCAAAGTGTCTAAAAATGCCTGTGATATTGAATACATGTGAGTTTTACTAGATACAGTTGTTTTTCTATGGTTTGCAAATACAAAAATGAGGTATTACTCAATATGACTGTATACTGTAACACTCAATATGACAGTTATTTAAACATAACTCCTACACCACACATGGAAAATGGCTAATAATGCCTGAAATAATGCATCTTTGGGAGTTTTACTGGAAACATATGCTTTTTTAAATCTTGCAAATGCAAAAATTCGTTTTTTAATCAATATGACTATAATGTTCTTAGAATCCTGAGATAATGCGAAAAAAGCAATACAAATGTATTCAAACATAACTTCTAAACAACACATGCAAAATGGCTAATAATGCCTAGAGATATGTATTTTTGTTAGTAGTACTAGAAAAATGATCTTTTGTAAGGTTTCTAAAGACATAAGTTCGTTTTTTTATTCAATATAACAGTGTGACTGTCAACCTAAATATGAAAGGTTTATAATCATAACTCCAAAACCAAACATGAACTTTGTCTAAAAAAGCCTGTAATATTGAATTTATGTGAGTTTGACCTGAATCAGGTATTTTGGAAAGGTTCAAAAATACAAAAATCAGGTTTTACTGGCCTCATATTGGTCAAACTCAAAATGCCAGTTTATGAAACATTACTCCAAAAATACACATGCAATATGTCTAATAATGCCTGAAGAAATGCATCTTTGAGAGTTTCCCTGAAAAAAAAACATTTGGTACCGTTTGCAAAAACAAAAAGTAATGTTTTACTCAATTTGACAGTAATGTACTTAGAATCCTGAGATAATGCGAATAAAGCAATAAAAATATATTCCAACATAATTCCTAATCCAAACGTGCAAAGTGTCTAAAAATGCCTGTGATATTGAATACACGTGAGTTTTACTAGATACAGTTGTTTTTCTATGGTTTGCAAATACAAAAATGAGGTATTACTCAATATGACTGTATACTGTAACACTCAATATGACAGTTATTTAAACATAACTCCTACACCACACATGGAAAATGGCTAATAATGCCTGAAATAATGCATCTTTGGGAGTTTTACTGGAAACATATGCTTTTTTAAATCTTGCAAATGCAAAAAGTAGTTTTTTAATCAATATGACTATAATGTTCTTAGAATCCTGAGATAATGCGAAAAAAGCAATAAAAATGTATTCAAACATAACTTCTAAACAACACATGCAAAATGGCTAATAATGCCTAGAGATGTGTATTTTTGTTAGTAGTACTAGAAAAATGATCTTTTGTAAGGTTTCTAAAGACACAAGTTAGTTTTTTTTATTCAATATAACAGTGTGACTGTCAACCTAAATATGAAAGGTTTATAATCATAACTCCAAAAACAAACATGTACTTTGTCTAAAAGAGCCTGTAATATTGAATTTATGTGAGTTTGACCTGAATCAGGTATTTTGGAAAGGTTCAAAAATACAAAAATCAGGTTTTACTGGCCTCATATTGGTCAAACTCAAAATGTCAGTTTATGAAACATAACTCCAAAAATACAAATGCAATATGTCTAATAATGCCTGAAGAAATGCATCTTTGAGAGTTTCCCTGAAAAAAAAAACATTTGGTACCGTTTGCAAAAACAAAAAGTAATGTTTTACTCAATTTGACAGTAATGTACTTAGAATCCTGAGATAATGCGAATAAAGCAATAAAAATGTATTCAACATAATTCCTAATCCAAACGTGCAAAGTGTCTAAAAATGCCTGTGATATTGAATACATGTGAGTTTTACTAGATACAGTTGTTTTCTATGGTTTGCAAATACAAAAATGAGGTATTACTCAATATGACTTTATACTGTAACACTCAATATGACAGTTATTTAAACATAACTCCTACACCACACATGGAAAATGGCTAATAATGCCTGAAATAATGCATCTTTGGGAGTTTTACTCGAAACATATGCTTTTTTAAATCTTGCAAATGCAAAAAGTAGTTTTTTTACTCAATATGACTATAATGTTCTTAGAATCCTGAGATAATGCGAAAAAAGCAATAAAAATGTATTCAAACATAACTTCTAAACAACACATGCAAAATGGCTAATAATGCCTAGAGATATGTATTTTTGTTAGTAGTACTAGAAAAATGATCTTTTGTAAGGTTTCTAAAGACACAAGTTAGTTTTTTTTATTCAATATAACAGTGTGACTGTCAACCTAAATATGAAAGGTTAATAATCATAACTCCAAAACCAAACATGAACTTTGTCTAAAAAAGCCTGTAATATTGAATTTATGTGAGTTTGACCTGAATCAGGTATTTTGGAAAGGTTCAAAAATACAAAAATCAGGTTTTACTGGCCTCATATTGGTCAAACTCAAAATGTCAGTTTATGAAACATAACTCCAAAAATACAAATGCAATATGTCTAATAATGCCTGAAGAAATGCATCTTTGAGAGTTTCCCTGAAAAAAAAACATTTGGTACCGTTTGCAAAAACAAAAAGTAATGTTTTACTCAATTTGACAGTAATGTACTTAGAATCCTGAGATAATGCGAATAAAGCAATAAAAATGTATTCAACATAATTCCTAATCCAAACGTGCAAAGTGTCTAAAAATGCCTGTGATATTGAATACATGTGAGTTTTACTAGATACAGTTGTTTTTCTATGGTTTGCAAATACAAAAATGAGGTATTACTCAATATGACTGTATACTGTAACACTCAATATGACAGTTATTTAAACATAACTCCTACACCACACATGGACAATGGCTAATAATGCCTGAAATAATGCATCTTTGGGAGTTTTACTCGAAACATATGCTTTTTTAAATCTTGCAAATGCAAAAAGTAGTTTTTTACTCAATATGACTATAATGTTCTTAGAATCCTGACATAATGCGAAAAAAGCAATAAAAATGTATTCAAACATAACTTCTAAACAACACATGCAAAATGGCTAATAATGCCTAGAGATATGTATTTTTGTTAGTAGTACTAGAAAAATGATCTTTTGTAAGGTTTCTAAAGACACAAGTTAGTTTTTTTATTTAATATAACAGTGTGACTGTCAACCTAAATATGAAAGGTTTATAATCATAACTCCAAAACCAAACATGAAATTTGTCTAAAAAAGCCTGTAATATTGAATTTATGTGAGTTTGACCTGAATCAGGTATTTTGGAAAGGTTCAAAAATACAAAAATCAGGTTTTACTGGCCTCATATTGGTCAAACTCAAAATGTCAGTTTATGAAACATAACTCCAAAAATACACATGCAATATGTCTAATAATGCCTGAAGAAATGGATCTTTGAGAGTTTCCCTGAAAAAAAACCATTTGGTACCGTTTGCAAAAACAAAAAGTAATGTTTTACTCAATTTGACAGTAATGTACTTAGAATCCTGAGATAATGCGAATAAAGCAATAAAAATGTATTCCAACATAATTCCTAATCCAAACGTGCAAAGTGTCTAAAAATGCCTGTGATATTGAATACATGTGAGTTTTACTAGATACAGTTGTTTTTCTATGGTTTGCAAATACAAAAATGAGGTATTACTCAATATGACTGTATACTGTAACACTCAATATGACAGTTATTTAAACATAACTCCTACACCACACATGGAAAATGGCTAATAATGCCTGAAATAATGCATCTTTGGGAGTTTTACTGGAAACATATGCTTTTTTAAATCTTGCAAATGCAAAAATTCGTTTTTTAATCAATATGACTATAATGTTCTTAGAATCCTGAGATAATGCGAAAAAAGCAATACAAATGTATTCAAACATAACTTCTAAACAACACATGCAAAATGGCTAATAATGCCTAGAGATATGTATTTTTGTTAGTAGTACTAGAAAAATGATCTTTTGTAAGGTTTCTAAAGACATAAGTTGGTTTTTTTATTCAATATAACAGTGTGACTGTCAACCTAAATATGAAAGGTTTATAATCATAACTCCAAAACCAAACATGAACTTTGTCTAAAAAAGCCTGTAATATTGAATTTATGTGAGTTTGACCTGAATCAGGTATTTTGGAAAGGTTCAAAAATACAAAAATCAGGTTTTACTGGCCTCATATTGGTCAAACTCAAAATGCCAGTTTATGAAACATTACTCCAAAAATACACATGCAATATGTCTAATAATGCCTGAAGAAATGCATCTTTGAGAGTTTCCCTGAAAAAAAAACATTTGGTACCGTTTGCAAAAACAAAAAGTAATGTTTTACTCAATTTGACAGTAATGTACTTAGAATCCTGAGATAATGCGAATAAAGCAATAAAAATGTATTCCAACATAATTCCTAATCCAAACGTGCAAAGTGTCTAAAAATGCCTGTGATATTGAATACACGTGAGTTTTACTAGATACAGTTGTTTTTCTATGGTTTGCAAATACAAAAATGAGGTATTACTCAATATGACTGTATACTGTAACACTCAATATGACAGTTATTTAAACATAACTCCTACACCACACATGGAAAATGGCTAATAATGCCTGAAATAATGCATCTTTGGGAGTTTTACTGGAAACATATGCTTTTTTAAATCTTGCAAATGCAAAAAGTAGTTTTTTAATCAATATGACTATAATGTTCTTAGAATCCTGAGATAATGCGAAAAAAGCAATAAAAATGTATTCAAACATAACTTCTAAACAACACATGCAAAATGGCTAATAATGCCTAGAGATGTGTATTTTTGTTAGTAGTACTAGAAAAATGATCTTTTGTAAGGTTTCTAAAGACACAAGTTAGTTTTTTTTATTCAATATAACAGTGTGACTGTCAACCTAAATATGAAAGGTTTATAATCATAACTCCAAAACCAAACATGAACTTTGTCTAAAAAAGCCTGTAACATTGAATTTATGTGAGTTTGACCTGAATCAGGTATTTTGGAAAGGTTCAAAAATACAAAAATCAGGTTTTACTGGCCTCATATTGGTCAAACTCAAAATGTCATTTTATGAAACATAACTCCAAAAATACACATGCAATATGTCTAATAATGCCTGAAGAAATGCATCTTTGAGAGTTTTCCTGAAAAAAAAACATTTGGTACCGTTTGCAAAAACAAAAAGTAATGTTTTACTCAATTTGACAGTAATGTACTTAGAATCCTGAGATAATGCGAATAAAGCAATAAAAATGTATTCCAACATAATTCCTAATCCAAACGTGCAAAGTGTCTAAAAATGCCTGTGATATTGAATACATGTGAGTTTTACTAGATACAGTTGTTTTTCTATGGTTTGCAAATACAAAAATGAGGTATTACTCAATATGACTGTATACTGTAACACTCAATATGACAGTTATTTAAACATAACTCCTACACCACACATGGAAAATGGCTAATAATGCCTGAAATAATGCATCTTTGGGAGTTTTACTGGAAACATATGCTTTTTTAAATCTTGCAAATGCAAAAAGTAGTTTTTTAATCAATATGACTATAATGTTCTTAGAATCCTGAGATAATGCGAAAAAAGCAATAAAAATGTATTCAAACATAACTTCTAAACAACACATGCAAAATGGCTAATAATGCCTAGAGATATGTATTTTTGTTAGTAGTACTAGAAAAATGATCTTTTGTAAGGTTTCTAAAGACACAAGTTAGTTTTTTTATTCAATATAACAGTGTGACTGTCAACCTAAATATGAAAGGTTTATAATCATAACTCCAAAACCAAACATGAAATTTGTCTAAAAAAGCCTGTAATATTGAATTTATGTGAGTTTGACCTGAATCAGGTATTTTGGAAAGGTTCAAAAATACAAAAATCAGGTTTTACTGGCCTCATATTGGTCAAACTCAAAATGTCAGTTTATGAAACATAACTCCAAAAATACACATGCAATATGTCTAATAATGCCTGAAGAAATGGATCTTTGAGAGTTTCCCTGAAAAAAAAACATTTGGTACCGTTTGCAAAAACAAAAAGTAATGTTTTACTCAATTTGACAGTAATGTACTTAGAATCCTGAGATAATGCGAATAAAGCAATAAAAATGTATTCCAACATAATTCCTAATCCAAACGTGCAAAGTGTCTAAAAATGCCTGTGATATTGAATGCATGTGAGTTTTACTAGATACAGTTGTTTTTCTATGGTTTGCAAATACAAAAATGAGGTATTACTCAATATGACTGTATAATGTAACACTCAATATGACAGTTATTTAAACATAACTCCTACACCACACATGGAAAATGGCTAATAATGCCTGAAATAATGCATCTTTGGGAGTTTTACTGGAAACATATGCTTTTTTAAATCTTGCAAATGCAAAAATTAGTTTTTTAATCAATATGACTATAATGTTCTTAGAATCCTGAGATAATGCGAAAAAAGCAATACAAATGTATTCAAACATAACTTCTAAACAACACATGCAAAATGGCTAATAATGCCTAGAGATATGTATTTTTGTTAGTAGTACTAGAAAAATGATCTTTTGTAAGGTTTCTAAAGACACAAGTTAGTTTTTTTATTCAATATAACAGTGTGACTGTCAACCTAAATATGAAAGGTTTATAATCATAACTCCAAAACCAAACATGAACTTTGTCTAAAAAAGCCTGTAATATTGAATTTATGTGAGTTTGACCTGAATCAGGTATTTTGGAAAGGTTCAAAAATACAAAAATCAGGTTTTACTGGCCTCATATTGGTCAAACTCAAAATGTCAGTTTATGAAACATAACTCCAAAAATACACATGCAATATGTCTAATAATGCCTGAAGAAATGCATCTTTGAGAGTTTCCCTGAAAAAAAAAACATTTGGTATCGCTTGCAAAAACAAAAAGTAATGTTTTACTCAATTTGACAGTAATGTACTTAGAATCCTGAGATAATGCGAATAAAGCAATAAAAATGTATTCCAACATAATTCCTAATCCAAACGTGCAAAGTGTCTAAAAATGCCTGTGATATTGAATACACGTGAGTTTTACTAGATACAGTTGTTTTTCTATGGTTTGCAAATACAAAAATGAGGTATTACTCAATATGACTGTATACTGTAACACTCAATATGACAGTTATTTAAACATAACTCCTACACCACACATGGAAAATGGCTAATAATGCCTGAAATAATGCATCTTTGGGAGTTTTACTGGAAACATATGCTTTTTTAAATCTTGCAAATGCAAAAAGTAGTTTTTTAATCAATATGACTATAATGTTCTTAGAATCCTGAGATAATGCGAAAAAAGCAATAAAAATGTATTCAAACATAACTTCTAAACAACACATGCAAAATGGCTAATAATGCCTAGAGATATGTATTTTTGTTAGTAGTACTAGAAAAATGATCTTTTGTAAGGTTTCTAAAGACACAAGTTAGTTTTTTTATTCAATATAACAGTGTGACTGTCAACCTAAACATGAAAGGTTTATAATCATAACTCCAAAACCAAACATGAAATTTGTCTAAAAAAGCCTGTAATATTGAATTTATGTGAGTTTGACCTGAATCAGGTATTTTGGAAAGGTTCAAAAATACAAAAATCAGGTTTTACTGGCCTCATATTGGTCAAACTCAAAATGTCAGTTTATGAAACATAACTCCAAAAATACAAATGCAATATGTCTAATAATGCCTGAAGAAATGCATCTTTGAGAGTTTCCCTGAAAAAAAAAAAACATTTGGTACCGTTTGCAAAAACAAAAAGTAATGTTTTACTCAATTTGACAGTAATGTACTTAGAATCCTGAGATAATGCGAATAAAGCAATAAAAATGTATTCCAACATAATTCCTAATCCAAACGTGCAAAGTGTCTAAAAATGCCTGTGATATTGAATACATGTGAGTTTTACTAGATACAGTTGTTTTTCTATGGTTTGCAAATACAAAAATGAGGTATTACTCAATATGACTGTATACTGTAACACTCAATATGACAGTTATTTAAACATAACTCCTACACCACACATGGAAAATGGCTAATAATGCCTGAAATAATGCATCTTTGGGAGTTTTACTCGAAACATATGCTTTTTTAAATCTTGCAAATGCAAAAAGTAGTTTTTTAATCAATATGACTATAATGTTCTTAGAATCCTGAGATAATGCGAAAAAAGCAATACAAATGTATTCAAACATAACTTCTAAACAACACATGCAAAATGGCTAATAATGCCTAGAGATATGTATTTTTGTTAGTAGTACTAGAAAAATTATCTTTTGTAAGGTTTCTAAAGACACAAGTTCGTTTTTTTATTCAATATAACAGTGTGACTGTCAACCTAAATATGAAAGGTTTATAATCATAACTCCAAAACCAAACATGAACTTTGTCTACAAAAGCCTGTAACATTGAATTTATGTGAGTTTGACCTGAATCAGGTATTTTGGAAAGGTTCAAAAATACAAAAATCAGGTTTTACTGGCCTCATATTGGTCAAACTCAAAATGTCATTTTATGAAACATAACTCCAAAAATACACATGCAATATGTCTAATAATGCCTGAAGAAATGCATCTTTGAGAGTTTTCCTGAAAAAAAAAACATTTGGTACCGTTTGCAAAAACAAAAAGTAATGTTTTACTCAATTTGACAGTAATGTACTTAGAATCCTGAGATAATGCGAATAAAGCAATAAAAATGTATTCCAACATAATTCCTAATCCAAACGTGCAAAGTGTCTAAAAATGCCTGTGATATTGAATACATGTGAGTTTTACTAGATACAGTTGTTTTTCTATGGTTTGCAAATACAAAAATGAGGTATTACTCAATATGACTGTATACTGTAACACTCAATATGACAGTTATTTAAACATAACTCCTACACCACGCATGGAAAATGGCTAATAATGCCTGAAATAATGCATCTTTGGGAGTTTTACTCGAAACATATGCTTTTTTAAATCTTGCAAATGCAAAAAGTAGTTTTTTACTCAATATGACTATAATGTTCTTAGAATCCTGAGATAATGCGAAAAAAGCAATAAAAATGTATTCAAACATAACTTCTAAACAACACATGCAAAATGGCTAATAATGCCTAGAGATATGTATTTTTGTTAGTAGTACTAGAAAAATGATCTTTTGTAAGGTTTCTAAAGACACAAGTTAGTTTTTTTATTCAATATAACAGTGTGACTGTCAACCTAAATATGAAAGTTTTATAATCATAACTCCAAAACCAAACATGAAATTTGTCTAAAAAAGCCTGTAATATTGAATTTATGTGAGTTTGACCTGAATCAGGTATTTTGGAAAGGTTCAAAAATACAAAAATCTGGTTTTACTGGCCTCATATTGGTCAAACTCAAAATGTCAGTTTATGAAACATAACTCCAAAAATACACATGCAATATGTCTAATAATGCCTGAAGAAATGCATCTTTGAGAGTTTCCCTGAAAAAAAAAATATTTGGTACCGTTTGCAAAAACAAAAAGTAATGTTTTACTCAATTTGACAGTAATGTACTTAGAATCCTGAGATAATGCGAATAAAGCAATAAAAATGTATTCCAACATAATTCCTAATCCAAACGTGCAAAGTGTCTAAAAATGCCTGTGATATTGAATACATGTGAGTTTTACTAGATACAGTTGTTTTTCTATGGTTTGCAAATACAAAAATGAGGTATTACTCAATATGACTGTATACTGTAACACTAAATATGACAGTTATTTAAACATAACTCCTACACCACACATGGAAAATGGCTAATAATGCCTGAAATAATGCATCTTTGGGAGTTTTACTGGAAACATATGCTTTTTTAAATCTTGCAAATGCAAAAAGTAGTTTTTTAATCAATATGACTATAATGTTCTTAGAATCCTGAGATAATGCGAAAAAAGCAATAAAAATGTATTCAAACATAACTTCTAAACAACACATGCAAAATGGCTAATAATGCCTAGAGATATGTATTTTTGTTAGTAGTACTAGAAAAATGATCTTTTGTAAGGTTTCTAAAGACACAAGTTAGTTTTTTTATTCAATATAACAGTGTGACTGTCAACCTAAATATGAAAGGTTTATAATCATAACTCCAAAACCAAACATGAACTTTGTCTAAAAAAGCCTGTAATATTGAATTTATGTGAGTTTGACCTGAATCAGGTATTTTGGAAAGGTTCAAAAATACAAAAATCAGGTTTTACTGGCCTCATATTGGTCAAACTCAAAATGTCAGTTTATGAAACATAACTCCAAAAATACACATGCAATATGTCTAATAATGCCTGAAGAAATGCATCTTTGAGTTTCCCTGAAAAAAAAACATTTGGTACCGTTTGCAAAAACAAAAAGTAATGTTTTACTCAATTTGACAGTAATGTACTTAGAATCCTGAGATAATGCGAATAAAGCAATAAAAATGTATTCCAACATAATTCCTAATCCAAACGTGCAAAGTGTCTAAAAATGCCTGTGATATTGAATACATGTGAGTTTTACTAGATACAGTTGTTTTTCTATGGTTTGCAAATACAAAAATGAGGTATTACTCAATATGACTGTATACTGTAACACTCAATATGACAGTTATTTAAACATAACTCCTACACCACACATGGAAAATGGCTAATAATGCCTGAAATAATGCATCTTTGGGAGTTTTACTCGAAACATATGCTTTTTTAAATCTTGCAAATGCAAAAAGTAGTTTTTTACTCAATATGACTATAATGTTCTTAGAATCCTGAGATAATGCGAAAAAAGCAATAAAAATGTATTCAAACATAACTTCTAAACAACACATGCAAAATGGCTAATAATGCCTAGAGATATGTATTTTTGTTAGTAGTACTAGAAAAATGATCTTTTGTAAGGTTTCTAAAGACACAAGTTAGTTTTTTTATTTAATATAACAGTGTGACTGTCAACCTAAATATGAAAGGTTTATAATCATAACTCCAAAACCAAACATGAAATTTGTCTAAAAAAGCCTGTAATATTGAATTTATGTGAGTTTGACCTGAATCAGGTATTTTGGAAAGGTTCAAAAATACAAAAATCAGGTTTTACTGGCCTCATATTGGTCAAACTCAAAATGTCAGTTTATGAAACATAACTCCAAAAATACACATGCAATATGTCTAATAATGCCTGAAGAAATGCATCTTTGAGTTTCCCTGAAAAAAAAACATTTGGTACCGTTTGCAAAAACAAAAAGTAATGTTTTACTCAATTTGACAGTAATGTACTTAGAATCCTGAGATAATGCGAATAAAGCAATAAAAATGTATTCCAACATAATTCCTAATCCAAACGTGCAAAGTGTCTAAAAATGCCTGTGATATTGAATACATGTGAGTTTTACTAGATACAGTTGTGTTTCTATGGTTTGCAAATACAAAAATGAGGTATTACTCAATATGACTGTATACTGTAACACTCAATATGACAGTTATTTAAACATAACTCCTACACCACACATGGAAAATGGCTAATAATGCCTGAAATAATGCATCTTTGGGAGTTTTACTGGAAACATATGCTTTTTTAAATCTTGCAAATGCAAAAATTAGTTTTTTAATCAATATGACTATAATGTTCTTAGAATCCTGAGATAATGCGAAAAAAGCAATACAAATGTATTCAAACATAACTTCTAAACAACACATGCAAAATGGCTAATAATGCCTAGAGATATGTATTTTTGTTAGTAGTACTAGAAAAATGATCTTTTGTAAGGTTTCTAAAGACATAAGTTCGTTTTTTATTCAATATAACAGTGTGACTGTCAACCTAAATATGAAAGGTTTATAATCATAACTCCAAAACCAAACATGAACTTTGTCTAAAAAAGCCTGTAATATTGAATTTATGTGAGTTTGACCTGAATCAGGTATTTTGGAAAGGTTCAAAAATACAAAAATCAGGTTTTACTGGCCTCATATTGGTCAAACTCAAAATGTCAGTTTATGAAACATTACTCCAAAAATACACATGCAATATGTCTAATAATGCCTGAAGAAATGCATCTTTGAGAGTTTCCCTGAAAAAAAAACATTTGGTACCGTTTGCAAAAACAAAAAGTAATGTTTTACTCAATTTGACAGTAATGTACTTAGAATCCTGAGATAATGCGAATAAAGCAATAAAAATGTATTCCAACATAATTCCTAATCCAAACGTGCAAAGTGTCTAAAAATGCCTGTGATATTGAATACATGTGAGTTTTACTAGATACAGTTGTTTTTCTATGGTTTGCAAATACAAAAATGAGGTATTACTCAATATGACTGTATACTGTAACACTCAATATGACAGTTATTTAAACATAACTCCTACACCACGCATGGAAAATGGCTAATAATGCCTGAAATAATGCATCTTTGGGAGTTTTACTCGAAACATATGCTTTTTTAAATCTTGCAAATGCAAAAAGTAGTTTTTTACTCAATATGACTATAATGTTCTTAGAATCCTGAGATAATGCGAAAAAAGCAATAAAAATGTATTCAAACATAACTTCTAAACAACACATGCAAAATGGCTAATAATGCCTAGAGATATGTATTTTTGTTAGTAGTACTAGAAAAATGATCTTTTGTAAGGTTTCTAAAGACACAAGTTAGTTTTTTTATTCAATATAACAGTGTGACTGTCAACCTAAATATGAAAGGTTTATAATCATAACTCCAAAACCAAACATGAAATTTGTCTAAAAAAGCCTGTAATATTGAATTTATGTGAGTTTGACCTGAATCAGGTATTTTGGAAAGGTTCAAAAATACAAAAATCTGGTTTTACTGGCCTCATATTGGTCAAACTCAAAATGTCAGTTTATGAAACATAACTCCAAAAATACACATGCAATATGTCTAATAATGCCTGAAGAAATGCATCTTTGAGTTTCCCTGAAAAAAAAACATTTGGTACCGTTTGCAAAAACAAAAAGTAATGTTTTACTCAATTTGACAGTAATGTACTTAGAATCCTGAGATAATGCGAATAAAGCAATAAAAATGTATTCCAACATAATTCCTAATCCAAACGTGCAAAGTGTCTAAAAATGCCTGTGATATTGAATACATGTGAGTTTTACTAGATACAGTTGTTTTTCTATGGTTTGCAAATACAAAAATGAGGTATTACTCAATATGACTGTATACTGTAACACTCAATATGACAGTTATTTAAACATAACTCCTACACCACACATGGAAAATGGCTAATAATGCCTGAAATAATGCATCTTTGGGAGTTTTACTCGAAACATATGCTTTTTTAAATCTTGCAAATGCAAAAAGTAGTTTTTTAATCAATATGACTATAATGTTCTTAGAATCCTGAGATAATGCGAAAAAAGCAATACAAATGTATTCAAACATAACTTCTAAACAACACATGCAAAATGGCTAATAATGCCTAGAGATATGTATTTTTGTTAGTAGTACTAGAAAAATGATCTTTTGTAAGGTTTCTAAAGACACAAGTTAGTTTTTTTATTCAATATAACAGTGTGACTGTCAACCTAAATATGAAAGGTTTATAATCATAACTCCAAAACCAAACATGAACTTTGTCTAAAAAAGCCTGTAATATTGAATTTATGTGAGTTTGACCTGAATCAGGTATTTTGGAAAGGTTCAAAAATACAAAAATCAGGTTTTACTGGCCTCATATTGGTCAAACTCAAAATGTCAGTTTATGAAACATAACTCTAAAAATACACATGCAATATGTCTAATAATGCCTGAAGAAATGCATCTTTGAGAGTTTCCCTGAAAAAAAAAACATTTGGTACCGCTTGCAAAAACAAAAAGTAATGTTTTACTCAATTTGACAGTAATGTACTTAGAATCCTGAGATAATGCGAATAAAGCAATAAAAATGTATTCCAACATAATTCCTAATCCAAACGTGCAAAGTGTCTAAAAATGCCTGTGATATTGAATACACGTGAGTTTTACTAGATACAGTTGTTTTTCTATGGTTTGCAAATACAAAAATGAGGTATTACTCAATATGACTGTATACTGTAACACTCAATATGACAGTTATTTAAACATAACTCCTACACCACACATGGAAAATGGCTAATAATGCCTGAAATAATGCATCTTTGGGAGTTTTACTGGAAACATATGCTTTTTTAAATCTTGCAAATGCAAAAAGTAGTTTTTTAATCAATATGACTATAATGTTCTTAGAATCCTGAGATAATGCGAAAAAAGCAATAAAAATGTATTCAAACATAACTTCTAAACAACACATGCAAAATGGCTAATAATGCCTAGAGATATGTATTTTTGTTAGTAGTACTAGAAAAATGATCTTTTGTAAGGTTTCTAAAGACACAAGTTAGTTTTTTTATTCAATATAACAGTGTGACTGTCAACCTAAACATGAAAGGTTTATAATCATAACTCCAAAACCAAACATGAAATTTGTCTAAAAAAGCCTGTAATATTGAATTTATGTGAGTTTGACCTGAATCAGGTATTTTGGAAAGGTTCAAAAATACAAAAATCAGGTTTTACTGGCCTCATATTGGTCAAACTCAAAATGTCAGTTTATGAAACATAACTCCAAAAATACAAATGCAATATGTCTAATAATGCCTGAAGAAATGCATCTTTGAGAGTTTCCCTGAAAAAAAAAAAACATTTGGTACCGTTTGCAAAAACAAAAAGTAATGTTTTACTCAATTTGACAGTAATGTACTTAGAATCCTGAGATAATGCGAATAAAGCAATAAAAATGTATTTCAACATAATTCCTAATCCAAACGTGCAAAGTGTCTAAAAATGCCTGTGATATTGAATACATGTGAGTTTTACTAGATACAGTTGTTTTTCTATGGTTTGCAAATACAAAAATGAGGTATTACTCAATATGACTGTATACTGTAACACTCAATATGACAGTTATTTAAACATAACTCCTACACCACACATGGAAAATGGCTAATAATGCCTGAAATAATGCATCTTTGGGAGTTTTACTCGAAACATATGCTTTTTTAAATCTTGCAAATGCAAAAAGTAGTTTTTTAATCAATATGACTATAATGTTCTTAGAATCCTGAGATAATGCGAAAAAAGCAATACAAATGTATTCAAACATAACTTCTAAACAACACATGCAAAATGGCTAATAATGCCTAGAGATATGTATTTTTGTTAGTAGTACTAGAAAAATTATCTTTTGTAAGGTTTCTAAAGACACAAGTTCGTTTTTTTATTCAATATAACAGTGTGACTGTCAACCTAAATATGAAAGGTTTATAATCATAACTCCAAAACCAAACATGAACTTTGTCTACAAAAGCCTGTAACATTGAATTTATGTGAGTTTGACCTGAATCAGGTATTTTGGAAAGGTTCAAAAATACAAAAATCAGGTTTTACTGGCCTCATATTGGTCAAACTCAAAATGTCATTTTATGAAACATAACTCCAAAAATACACATGCAATATGTCTAATAATGCCTGAAGAAATGCATCTTTGAGAGTTTTCCTGAAAAAAAAACATTTGGTACCGTTTGCAAAAACAAAAAGTAATGTTTTACTCAATTTGACAGTAATGTACTTAGAATCCTGAGATAATGCGAATAAAGCAATAAAAATGTATTCCAACATAATTCCTAATCCAAACGTGCAAAGTGTCTAAAAATGCCTGTGATATTGAATACATGTGAGTTTTACTAGATACAGTTGTTTTTCTATGGTTTGCAAATACAAAAATGAGGTATTACTCAATATGACTGTATACTGTAACACTCAATATGACAGTTATTTAAACATAACTCCTACACCACGCATGGAAAATGGCTAATAATGCCTGAAATAATGCATCTTTGGGAGTTTTACTCGAAACATATGCTTTTTTAAATCTTGCAAATGCAAAAAGTAGTTTTTTACTCAATATGACTATAATGTTCTTAGAATCCTGAGATAATGCGAAAAAAGCAATAAAAATGTATTCAAACATAACTTCTAAACAACACATGCAAAATGGCTAATAATGCCTAGAGATATGTATTTTTGTTAGTAGTACTAGAAAAATGATCTTTTGTAAGGTTTCTAAAGACATAAGTTCGTTTTTTTATTCAATATAACAGTGTGACTGTCAACCTAAATATGAAAGGTTTATAATCATAACTCCAAAACCAAACATGAACTTTGTCTAAAAAAGCCTGTAATATTGAATTTATGTGAGTTTGACCTGAATCAGGTATTTTGGAAAGGTTCAAAAATACAAAAATCAGGTTTTACTGGCCTCATATTGGTCAAACTCAAAATGTCAGTTTATGAAACATAACTCCAAAAATACACATGCAATATGTCTAATAATGCCTGAAGAAATGCATCTTTGAGAGTTTCCCTGAAAAAAAAACATTTGGTACCGCTTGCAAAAACAAAAAGTAATGTTTTACTCAATTTGACAGTAATGTACTTAGAATCCTGAGATAATGCGAATAAAGCAATAAAAATGTATTCCAACATAATTCCTAATCCAAACGTGCAAAGTGTCTAAAAATGCCTGTGATATTGAATACATGTGAGTTTTACTAGATACAGTTGTTTTTCTATGGTTTGCAAATACAAAAATGAGGTATTACTCAATATGACTGTATACTGTAACACTCAATATGACAGTTATTTAAACATAACTCCTACACCACACATGGAAAATGGCTAATAATGCCTGAAATAATGCATCTTTGGGAGTTTTACTCCAAACATATGCTTTTTTAAATCTTGCAAATGCAAAAAGTAGTTTTTTAATCAATATGACTATAATGTTCTTAGAATCCTGAGATAATGCGAAAAAAGCAATACAAATGTATTCAAACATAACTTCTAAACAACACATGCAAAATGGCTAATAATGCCTAGAGATATGTATTTTTGTTAATAGTACTAGAAAAATTATCTTTTGTAAGGTTTCTAAAGACACAAGTTCGTTTTTTTATTCAATATAACAGTGTGACTGTCAACCTAAATATGAAAGGTTTATAATCATAACTCCAAAACCAAACATGAACTTTGTCTAAAAAAGCCTGTAACATTGAATTTATGTGAGTTTGACCTGAATCAGGTATTTTGGAAAGGTTCAAAAATACAAAAATCAGGTTTTACTGGCCTCATATTGGTCAAACTCAAAATGTCATTTTATGAAACATAACTCCAAAAATACACATGCAATATGTCTAATAATGCCTGAAGAAATGCATCTTTGAGAGTTTTCCTGAAAAAAAAACATTTGGTACCGTTTGCAAAAACAAAAAGTAATGTTTTACTCAATTTGACAGTAATGTACTTAGAATCCTGAGATAATGCGAATAAAGCAATAAAAATGTATTCCAACATAATTCCTAATCCAAACGTGCAAAGTGTCTAAAAATGCCTGTGATATTGAATACATGTGAGTTTTACTAGATACAGTTGTTTTTCTATGGTTTGCAAATACAAAAATGAGGTATTACTCAATATGACTGTATACTGTAACACTCAATATGACAGTTATTTAAACATAACTCCTACACCACACATGGAAAATGGCTAATAATGCCTGAAATAATGCATCTTTGGGAGTTTTACTGGAAACATATGCTTTTTTAAATCTTGCAAATGCAAAAAGTAGTTTTTTAATCAATATGACTATAATGTTCTTAGAATCCTGAGATAATGCGAAAAAAGCAATAAAAATGTATTCAAACATAACTTCTAAACAACACATGCAAAATGGCTAATAATGCCTAGAGATATGTATTTTTGTTAGTAGTACTAGAAAAATGATCTTTTGTAAGGTTTCTAAAGACACAAGTTAGTTTTTTTATTCAATATAACAGTGTGACTGTCAACCTAAATATGAAAGGTTTATAATCATAACTCCAAAACCAAACATGAAATTTGTCTAAAAAAGCCTGTAATATTGAATTTATGTGAGTTTGACCTGAATCAGGTATTTTGGAAAGGTTCAAAAATACAAAAATCAGGTTTTACTGGCCTCATATTGGTCAAACTCAAAATGTCAGTTTATGAAACATAACTCCAAAAATACACATGCAATATGTCTAATAATGCCTGAAGAAATGGATCTTTGAGAGTTTCCCTGAAAAAAAAACATTTGGTACCGTTTGCAAAAACAAAAAGTAATGTTTTACTCAATTTGACAGTAATGTACTTAGAATCCTGAGATAATGCGAATAAAGCAATAAAAATGTATTCCAACATAATTCCTAATCCAAACGTGCAAAGTGTCTAAAAATGCCTGTGATATTGAATACATGTGAGTTTTACTAGATACAGTTGTTTTTCTATGGTTTGCAAATACAAAAATGAGGTATTACTCAATATGACTGTATAATGTAACACTCAATATGACAGTTATTTAAACATAACTCCTACACCACACATGGAAAATGGCTAATAATGCCTGAAATAATGCATCTTTGGGAGTTTTACTGGAAACATATGCTTTTTTAAATCTTGCAAATGCAAAAATTAGTTTTTTAATCAATATGACTATAATGTTCTTAGAATCCTGAGATAATGCGAAAAAAGCAATACAAATGTATTCAAACATAACTTCTAAACAACACATGCAAAATGGCTAATAATGCCTAGAGATATGTATTTTTGTTAGTAGTACTAGAAAAATGATCTTTTGTAAGGTTTCTAAAGACACAAGTTAGTTTTTTTATTCAATATAACAGTGTGACTGTCAACCTAAATATGAAAGGTTTATAATCATAACTCCAAAACCAAAGATGAACTTTGTCTAAAAAAGCCTGTAATATTGAATTTATGTGAGTTTGACCTGAATCAGGTATTTTGGAAAGGTTCAAAAATACAAAAATCAGGTTTTACTGGCCTCATATTGGTCAAACTCAAAATGTCAGTTTATGAAACATAACTCCAAAAATACACATGCAATATGTCTAATAATGCCTGAAGAAATGCATCTTTGAGAGTTTCCCTGAAAAAAAAAACATTTGGTATCGCTTGCAAAAACAAAAAGTAATGTTTTACTCAATTTGACAGTAATGTACTTAGAATCCTGAGATAATGCGAATAAAGCAATAAAAATGTATTCCAACATAATTCCTAATCCAAACGTGCAAAGTGTCTAAAAATGCCTGTGATATTGAATACACGTGAGTTTTACTAGATACAGTTGTTTTTCTATGGTTTGCAAATACAAAAATGAGGTATTACTCAATATGACTGTATACTGTAACACTCAATATGACAGTTATTTAAACATAACTCCTACACCACACATGGAAAATGGCTAATAATGCCTGAAATAATGCATCTTTGGGAGTTTTACTGGAAACATATGCTTTTTTAAATCTTGCAAATGCAAAAAGTAGTTTTTTAATCAATATGACTATAATGTTCTTAGAATCCTGAGATAATGCGAAAAAAGCAATAAAAATGTATTCAAACATAACTTCTAAACAACACATGCAAAATGGCTAATAATGCCTAGAGATATGTATTTTTGTTAGTAGTACTAGAAAAATGATCTTTTGTAAGGTTTCTAAAGACACAAGTTAGTTTTTTTATTCAATATAACAGTGTGACTGTCAACCTAAACATGAAAGGTTTATAATCATAACTCCAAAACCAAACATGAAATTTGTCTAAAAAAGCCTGTAATATTGAATTTATGTGAGTTTGACCTGAATCAGGTATTTTGGAAAGGTTCAAAAATACAAAAATCAGGTTTTACTGGCCTCATATTGGTCAAACTCAAAATGTCAGTTTATGAAACATAACTCCAAAAATACAAATGCAATATGTCTAATAATGCCTGAAGAAATGCATCTTTGAGAGTTTCCCTGAAAAAAAAAAAACATTTGGTACCGTTTGCAAAAACAAAAAGTAATGTTTTACTCAATTTGACAGTAATGTACTTAGAATCCTGAGATAATGCGAATAAAGCAATAAAAATGTATTCCAACATAATTCCTAATCCAAACGTGCAAAGTGTCTAAAAATGCCTGTGATATTGAATACATGTGAGTTTTACTAGATACAGTTGTTTTTCTATGGTTTGCAAATACAAAAATGAGGTATTACTCAATATGACTGTATACTGTAACACTCAATATGACAGTTATTTAAACATAACTCCTACACCACACATGGAAAATGGCTAATAATGCCTGAAATAATGCATCTTTGGGAGTTTTACTCGAAACATATGCTTTTTTAAATCTTGCAAATGCAAAAAGTAGTTTTTTAATCAATATGACTATAATGTTCTTAGAATCCTGAGATAATGCGAAAAAAGCAATACAAATGTATTCAAACATAACTTCTAAACAACACATGCAAAATGGCTAATAATGCCTAGAGATATGTATTTTTGTTAGTAGTACTAGAAAAATTATCTTTTGTAAGGTTTCTAAAGACACAAGTTCGTTTTTTTATTCAATATAACAGTGTGACTGTCAACCTAAATATGAAAGGTTTATAATCATAACTCCAAAACCAAACATGAACTTTGTCTACAAAAGCCTGTAACATTGAATTTATGTGAGTTTGACCTGAATCAGGTATTTTGGAAAGGTTCAAAAATACAAAAATCAGGTTTTACTGGCCTCATATTGGTCAAACTCAAAATGTCATTTTATGAAACATAACTCCAAAAATACACATGCAATATGTCTAATAATGCCTGAAGAAATGCATCTTTGAGAGTTTTCCTGAAAAAAAAAACATTTGGTACCGTTTGCAAAAACAAAAAGTAATGTTTTACTCAATTTGACAGTAATGTACTTAGAATCCTGAGATAATGCGAATAAAGCAATAAAAATGTATTCCAACATAATTCCTAATCCAAACGTGCAAAGTGTCTAAAAATGCCTGTGATATTGAATACATGTGAGTTTTACTAGATACAGTTGTTTTTCTATGGTTTGCAAATACAAAAATGAGGTATTACTCAATATGACTGTATACTGTAACACTCAATATGACAGTTATTTAAACATAACTCCTACACCACGCATGGAAAATGGCTAATAATGCCTGAAATAATGCATCTTTGGGAGTTTTACTCGAAACATATGCTTTTTTAAATCTTGCAAATGCAAAAAGTAGTTTTTTACTCAATATGACTATAATGTTCTTAGAATCCTGAGATAATGCGAAAAAAGCAATAAAAATGTATTCAAACATAACTTCTAAACAACACATGCAAAATGGCTAATAATGCCTAGAGATATGTATTTTTGTTAGTAGTACTAGAAAAATGATCTTTTGTAAGGTTTCTAAAGACACAAGTTAGTTTTTTTATTCAATATAACAGTGTGACTGTCAACCTAAATATGAAAGTTTTATAATCATAACTCCAAAACCAAACATGAAATTTGTCTAAAAAAGCCTGTAATATTGAATTTATGTGAGTTTGACCTGAATCAGGTATTTTGGAAAGGTTCAAAAATAAAAAATCTGGTTTTACTGGCCTCATATTGGTCAAACTCAAAATGTCAGTTTATGAAACATAACTCCAAAAATACACATGCAATATGTCTAATAATGCCTGAAGAAATGCATCTTTGAGAGTTTCCCTGAAAAAAAAAATATTTGGTACCGTTTGCAAAAACAAAAAGTAATGTTTTACTCAATTTGACAGTAATGTACTTAGAATCCTGAGATAATGCGAATAAAGCAATAAAAATGTATTCCAACATAATTCCTAATCCAAACGTGCAAAGTGTCTAAAAATGCCTGTGATATTGAATACATGTGAGTTTTACTAGATACAGTTGTTTTTCTATGGTTTGCAAATACAAAAATGAGGTATTACTCAATATGACTGTATACTGTAACACTAAATATGACAGTTATTTAAACATAACTCCTACACCACACATGGAAAATGGCTAATAATGCCTGAAATAATGCATCTTTGGGAGTTTTACTGGAAACATATGCTTTTTTAAATCTTGCAAATGCAAAAAGTAGTTTTTTAATCAATATGACTATAATGTTCTTAGAATCCTGAGATAATGCGAAAAAAGCAATACAAATGTATTCAAACATAACTTCTAAACAACACATGCAAAATGGCTAATAATGCCTAGAGATATGTATTTTTGTTAGTAGTACTAGAAAAATGATCTTTTGTAAGGTTTCTAAAGACACAAGTTAGTTTTTTTATTCAATATAACAGTGTGACTGTCAACCTAAATATGAAAGGTTTATAATCATAACTCCAAAACCAAACATGAACTTTGTCTAAAAAAGCCTGTAATATTGAATTTATGTGAGTTTGACCTGAATCAGGTATTTTGGAAAGGTTCAAAAATACAAAAATCAGGTTTTACTGGCCTCATATTGGTCAAACTCAAAATGTCAGTTTATGAAACATAACTCCAAAAATACACATGCAATATGTCTAATAATGCCTGAAGAAATGCATCTTTGAGTTTCCCTGAAAAAAAAACATTTGGTACCGTTTGCAAAAACAAAAAGTAATGTTTTACTCAATTTGACAGTAATGTACTTAGAATCCTGAGATAATGCGAATAAAGCAATAAAAATGTATTCCAACATAATTCCTAATCCAAACGTGCAAAGTGTCTAAAAATGCCTGTGATATTGAATACATGTGAGTTTTACTAGATACAGTTGTTTTTCTATGGTTTGCAAATACAAAAATGAGGTATTACTCAATATGACTGTATACTGTAACACTCAATATGACAGTTATTTAAACATAACTCCTACACCACACATGGAAAATGGCTAATAATGCCTGAAATAATGCATCTTTGGGAGTTTTACTCGAAACATATGCTTTTTTAAATCTTGCAAATGCAAAAAGTAGTTTTTTACTCAATATGACTATAATGTTCTTAGAATCCTGAGATAATGCGAAAAAAGCAATAAAAATGTATTCAAACATAACTTCTAAACAACACATGCAAAATGGCTAATAATGCCTAGAGATATGTATTTTTGTTAGTAGTACTAGAAAAATGATCTTTTGTAAGGTTTCTAAAGACACAAGTTAGTTTTTTTATTTAATATAACAGTGTGACTGTCAACCTAAATATGAAAGGTTTATAATCATAACTCCAAAACCAAACATGAAATTTGTCTAAAAAAGCCTGTAATATTGAATTTATGTGAGTTTGACCTGAATCAGGTATTTTGGAAAGGTTCAAAAATACAAAAATCAGGTTTTACTGGCCTCATATTGGTCAAACTCAAAATGTCAGTTTATGAAACATAACTCCAAAAATACACATGCAATATGTCTAATAATGCCTGAAGAAATGCATCTTTGAGTTTCCCTGAAAAAAAAACATTTGGTACCGTTTGCAAAAACAAAAAGTAATGTTTTACTCAATTTGACAGTAATGTACTTAGAATCCTGAGATAATGCGAATAAAGCAATAAAAATGTATTCCAACATAATTCCTAATCCAAACGTGCAAAGTGTCTAAAAATGCCTGTGATATTGAATACATGTGAGTTTTACTATATACAGTTGTTTTTCTATGGTTTGCAAATACAAAAATGAGGTATTACTCAATATGACTGTATACTGTAACACTCAATATGACAGTTATTTAAACATAACTCCTACACCACACATGGAAAATGGCTAATAATGCCTGAAATAATGCATCTTTGGGAGTTTTACTCGAAACATATGCTTTTTTAAATCTTGCAAATGCAAAAAGTAGTTTTTTACTCAATATGACTATAATGTTCTTAGAATCCTGAGATAATGCGAAAAAAGCAATAAAAATGTATTCAAACATAACTTCTAAACAACACATGCAAAATGGCTAATAATGCCTAGAGATATGTATTTTTGTTAGTAGTACTAGAAAAATGATCTTTTGTAAGGTTTCTAAAGACACAAGTTAGTTTTTTTTATTTAATATAACAGTGTGACTGTCAACCTAAATATGAAAGGTTTATAATCATAACTCCAAAACCAAACATGAAATTTGTCTAAAAAAGCCTGTAATATTGAATTTATGTGAGTTTGACCTGAATCAGGTATTTTGGAAAGGTTCAAAAATACAAAAATCAGGTTTTACTGGCCTCATATTGGTCAAACTCAAAATGTCAGTTTATGAAACATAACTCCAAAAATACACATGCAATATGTCTAATAATGCCTGAAGAAATGGATCTTTGAGAGTTTCCCTGAAAAAAAAACATTTGGTACCGTTTGCAAAAACAAAAAGTAATGTTTTACTCAATTTGACAGTAATGTACTTAGAATCCTGAGATAATGCGAATAAAGCAATAAAAATGTATTCCAACATAATTCCTAATCCAAACGTGCAAAGTGTCTAAAAATGCCTGTGATATTGAATACATGTGAGTTTTACTAGATACAGTTGTGTTTCTATGGTTTGCAAATACAAAAATGAGGTATTACTCAATATGACTGTATACTGTAACACTCAATATGACAGTTATTTAAACATAACTCCTACACCACACATGGAAAATGGCTAATAATGCCTGAAATAATGCATCTTTGGGAGTTTTACTGGAAACATATGCTTTTTTAAATCTTGCAAATGCAAAAATTAGTTTTTTAATCAATATGACTATAATGTTCTTAGAATCCTGAGATAATGCGAAAAAAGCAATACAAATGTATTCAAACATAACTTCTAAACAACACATGCAAAATGGCTAATAATGCCTAGAGATATGTATTTTTGTTAGTAGTACTAGAAAAATGATCTTTTGTAAGGTTTCTAAAGACATAAGTTCGTTTTTTATTCAATATAACAGTGTGACTGTCAACCTAAATATGAAAGGTTTATAATCATAACTCCAAAACCAAACATGAACTTTGTCTAAAAAAGCCTGTAATATTGAATTTATGTGAGTTTGACCTGAATCAGGTATTTTGGAAAGGTTCAAAAATACAAAAATCAGGTTTTACTGGCCTCATATTGGTCAAACTCAAAATGTCAGTTTATGAAACATTACTCCAAAAATACACATGCAATATGTCTAATAATGCCTGAAGAAATGCATCTTTGAGAGTTTCCCTGAAAAAAAAACATTTGGTACCGTTTGCAAAAACAAAAAGTAATGTTTTACTCAATTTGACAGTAATGTACTTAGAATCCTGAGATAATGCGAATAAAGCAATAAAAATGTATTCCAACATAATTCCTAATCCAAACGTGCAAAGTGTCTAAAAATGCCTGTGATATTGAATACATGTGAGTTTTACTAGATACAGTTGTTTTTCTATGGTTTGCAAATACAAAAATGAGGTATTACTCAATATGACTGTATACTGTAACACTCAATATGACAGTTATTTAAACATAACTCCTACACCACGCATGGAAAATGGCTAATAATGCCTGAAATAATGCATCTTTGGGAGTTTTACTCGAAACATATGCTTTTTTAAATCTTGCAAATGCAAAAAGTAGTTTTTTACTCAATATGACTATAATGTTCTTAGAATCCTGAGATAATGCGAAAAAAGCAATAAAAATGTATTCAAACATAACTTCTAAACAACACATGCAAAATGGCTAATAATGCCTAGAGACATGTATTTTTGTTAGTAGTACTAGAAAAATGATCTTTTGTAAGGTTTCTAAAGACACAAGTTAGTTTTTTTATTTAATATAACAGTGTGACTGTCAACCTAAATATGAAAGGTTTATAATCATAACTCCAAAACCAAACATGAAATTTGTCTAAAAAAGCCTGTAATATTGAATTTATGTGAGTTTGACCTGAATCAGGTATTTTGGAAAGGTTCAAAAATACAAAAATCAGGTTTTACTGGCCTCATATTGGTCAAACTCAAAATGTCAGTTTATGAAACATAACTCCAAAAATACACATGCAATATGTCTAATAATGCCTGAAGAAATGGATCTTTGAGAGTTTCCCTGAAAAAAAACCATTTGGTACCGTTTGCAAAAACAAAAAGTAATGTTTTACTCAATTTGACAGTAATGTACTTAGAATCCTGAGATAATGCGAATAAAGCAATAAAAATGTATTCCAACATAATTCCTAATCCAAACGTGCAAAGTGTCTAAAAATGCCTGTGATATTGAATACATGTGAGTTTTACTAGATACAGTTGTTTTTCTATGGTTTGCAAATACAAAAATGAGGTATTACTCAATATGACTGTATACTGTAACACTCAATATGACAGTTATTTAAACATAACTCCTACACCACACATGGAAAATGGCTAATAATGCCTGAAATAATGCATCTTTGGGAGTTTTACTGGAAACATATGCTTTTTTAAATCTTGCAAATGCAAAAATTCGTTTTTTAATCAATATGACTATAATGTTCTTAGAATCCTGAGATAATGCGAAAAAAGCAATACAAATGTATTCAAACATAACTTCTAAACAACACATGCAAAATGGCTAATAATGCCTAGAGATATGTATTTTTGTTAGTAGTACTAGAAAAATGATCTTTTGTAAGGTTTCTAAAGACATAAGTTCGTTTTTTTATTCAATATAACAGTGTGACTGTCAACCTAAATATGAAAGGTTTATAATCATAACTCCAAAACCAAACATGAACTTTGTCTAAAAAAGCCTGTAATATTGAATTTATGTGAGTTTGACCTGAATCAGGTATTTTGGAAAGGTTCAAAAATACAAAAATCAGGTTTTACTGGCCTCATATTGGTCAAACTCAAAATGCCAGTTTATGAAACATTACTCCAAAAATACACATGCAATATGTCTAATAATGCCTGAAGAAATGCATCTTTGAGAGTTTCCCTGAAAAAAAAACATTTGGTACCGTTTGCAAAAACAAAAAGTAATGTTTTACTCAATTTGACAGTAATGTACTTAGAATCCTGAGATAATGCGAATAAAGCAATAAAAATATATTCCAACATAATTCCTAATCCAAACGTGCAAAGTGTCTAAAAATGCCTGTGATATTGAATACACGTGAGTTTTACTAGATACAGTTGTTTTTCTATGGTTTGCAAATACAAAAATGAGGTATTACTCAATATGACTGTATACTGTAACACTCAATATGACAGTTATTTAAACATAACTCCTACACCACACATGGAAAATGGCTAATAATGCCTGAAATAATGCATCTTTGGGAGTTTTACTGGAAACATATGCTTTTTTAAATCTTGCAAATGCAAAAAGTAGTTTTTTAATCAATATGACTATAATGTTCTTAGAATCCTGAGATAATGCGAAAAAAGCAATAAAAATGTATTCAAACATAACTTCTAAACAACACATGCAAAATGGCTAATAATGCCTAGAGATGTGTATTTTTGTTAGTAGTACTAGAAAAATGATCTTTTGTAAGGTTTCTAAAGACACAAGTTAGTTTTTTTTATTCAATATAACAGTGTGACTGTCAACCTAAATATGAAAGGTTTATAATCATAACTCCAAAAACAAACATGTACTTTGTCTAAAAGAGCCTGTAATATTGAATTTATGTGAGTTTGACCTGAATCAGGTATTTTGGAAAGGTTCAAAAATACAAAAATCAGGTTTTACTGGCCTCATATTGGTCAAACTCAAAATGTCAGTTTATGAAACATAACTCCAAAAATACAAATGCAATATGTCTAATAATGCCTGAAGAAATGCATCTTTGAGAGTTTCCCTGAAAAAAAAAACATTTGGTACCGTTTGCAAAAACAAAAAGTAATGTTTTACTCAATTTGACAGTAATGTACTTAGAATCCTGAGATAATGCGAATAAAGCAATAAAAATGTATTCAACATAATTCCTAATCCAAACGTGCAAAGTGTCTAAAAATGCCTGTGATATTGAATACATGTGAGTTTTACTAGATACAGTTGTTTTCTATGGTTTGCAAATACAAAAATGAGGTATTACTCAATATGACTTTATACTGTAACACTCAATATGACAGTTATTTAAACATAACTCCTACACCACACATGGAAAATGGCTAATAATGCCTGAAATAATGCATCTTTGGGAGTTTTACTCGAAACATATGCTTTTTTAAATCTTGCAAATGCAAAAAGTAGTTTTTTTACTCAATATGACTATAATGTTCTTAGAATCCTGAGATAATGCGAAAAAAGCAATAAAAATGTATTCAAACATAACTTCTAAACAACACATGCAAAATGGCTAATAATGCCTAGAGATATGTATTTTTGTTAGTAGTACTAGAAAAATGATCTTTTGTAAGGTTTCTAAAGACACAAGTTAGTTTTTTTTATTCAATATAACAGTGTGACTGTCAACCTAAATATGAAAGGTTAATAATCATAACTCCAAAACCAAACATGAACTTTGTCTAAAAAAGCCTGTAATATTGAATTTATGTGAGTTTGACCTGAATCAGGTATTTTGGAAAGGTTCAAAAATACAAAAATCAGGTTTTACTGGCCTCATATTGGTCAAACTCAAAATGTCAGTTTATGAAACATAACTCCAAAAATACAAATGCAATATGTCTAATAATGCCTGAAGAAATGCATCTTTGAGAGTTTCCCTGAAAAAAAAACATTTGGTACCGTTTGCAAAAACAAAAAGTAATGTTTTACTCAATTTGACAGTAATGTACTTAGAATCCTGAGATAATGCGAATAAAGCAATAAAAATGTATTCAACATAATTCCTAATCCAAACGTGCAAAGTGTCTAAAAATGCCTGTGATATTGAATACATGTGAGTTTTACTAGATACAGTTGTTTTTCTATGGTTTGCAAATACAAAAATGAGGTATTACTCAATATGACTGTATACTGTAACACTCAATATGACAGTTATTTAAACATAACTCCTACACCACACATGGACAATGGCTAATAATGCCTGAAATAATGCATCTTTGGGAGTTTTACTCGAAACATATGCTTTTTTAAATCTTGCAAATGCAAAAAGTAGTTTTTTACTCAATATGACTATAATGTTCTTAGAATCCTGACATAATGCGAAAAAAGCAATAAAAATGTATTCAAACATAACTTCTAAACAACACATGCAAAATGGCTAATAATGCCTAGAGATATGTATTTTTGTTAGTAGTACTAGAAAAATGATCTTTTGTAAGGTTTCTAAAGACACAAGTTAGTTTTTTTATTTAATATAACAGTGTGACTGTCAACCTAAATATGAAAGGTTTATAATCATAACTCCAAAACCAAACATGAAATTTGTCTAAAAAAGCCTGTAATATTGAATTTATGTGAGTTTGACCTGAATCAGGTATTTTGGAAAGGTTCAAAAATACAAAAATCAGGTTTTACTGGCCTCATATTGGTCAAACTCAAAATGTCAGTTTATGAAACATAACTCCAAAAATACACATGCAATATGTCTAATAATGCCTGAAGAAATGGATCTTTGAGAGTTTCCCTGAAAAAAAAACATTTGGTACCGTTTGCAAAAACAAAAAGTAATGTTTTACTCAATTTGACAGTAATGTACTTAGAATCCTGAGATAATGCGAATAAAGCAATAAAAATGTATTCCAACATAATTCCTAATCCAAACGTGCAAAGTGTCTAAAAATGCCTGTGATATTGAATACATGTGAGTTTTACTAGATACAGTTGTTTTTCTATGGTTTGCAAATACAAAAATGAGGTATTACTCAATATGACTGTATACTGTAACACTCAATATGACAGTTATTTAAACATAACTCCTACACCACACATGGAAAATGGCTAATAATGCCTGAAATAATGCATCTTTGGGAGTTTTACTGGAAACATATGCTTTTTTAAATCTTGCAAATGCAAAAATTCGTTTTTTAATCAATATGACTATAATGTTCTTAGAATCCTGAGATAATGCGAAAAAAGCAATACAAATGTATTCAAACATAACTTCTAAACAACACATGCAAAATGGCTAATAATGCCTAGAGATATGTATTTTTGTTAGTAGTACTAGAAAAATGATCTTTTGTAAGGTTTCTAAAGACATAAGTTGGTTTTTTTATTCAATATAACAGTGTGACTGTCAACCTAAATATGAAAGGTTTATAATCATAACTCCAAAACCAAACATGAACTTTGTCTAAAAAAGCCTGTAATATTGAATTTATGTGAGTTTGACCTGAATCAGGTATTTTGGAAAGGTTCAAAAATACAAAAATCAGGTTTTACTGGCCTCATATTGGTCAAACTCAAAATGCCAGTTTATGAAACATTACTCCAAAAATACACATGCAATATGTCTAATAATGCCTGAAGAAATGCATCTTTGAGAGTTTCCCTGAAAAAAAAACATTTGGTACCGTTTGCAAAAACAAAAAGTAATGTTTTACTCAATTTGACAGTAATGTACTTAGAATCCTGAGATAATGCGAATAAAGCAATAAAAATGTATTCCAACATAATTCCTAATCCAAACGTGCAAAGTGTCTAAAAATGCCTGTGATATTGAATACACGTGAGTTTTACTAGATACAGTTGTTTTTCTATGGTTTGCAAATACAAAAATGAGGTATTACTCAATATGACTGTATACTGTAACACTCAATATGACAGTTATTTAAACATAACTCCTACACCACACATGGAAAATGGCTAATAATGCCTGAAATAATGCATCTTTGGGAGTTTTACTGGAAACATATGCTTTTTTAAATCTTGCAAATGCAAAAAGTAGTTTTTTAATCAATATGACTATAATGTTCTTAGAATCCTGAGATAATGCGAAAAAAGCAATAAAAATGTATTCAAACATAACTTCTAAACAACACATGCAAAATGGCTAATAATGCCTAGAGATGTGTATTTTTGTTAGTAGTACTAGAAAAATGATCTTTTGTAAGGTTTCTAAAGACACAAGTTAGTTTTTTTTATTCAATATAACAGTGTGACTGTCAACCTAAATATGAAAGGTTTATAATCATAACTCCAAAACCAAACATGAACTTTGTCTAAAAAAGCCTGTAACATTGAATTTATGTGAGTTTGACCTGAATCAGGTATTTTGGAAAGGTTCAAAAATACAAAAATCAGGTTTTACTGGCCTCATATTGGTCAAACTCAAAATGTCATTTTATGAAACATAACTCCAAAAATACACATGCAATATGTCTAATAATGCCTGAAGAAATGCATCTTTGAGAGTTTTCCTGAAAAAAAAACATTTGGTACCGTTTGCAAAAACAAAAAGTAATGTTTTACTCAATTTGACAGTAATGTACTTAGAATCCTGAGATAATGCGAATAAAGCAATAAAAATGTATTCCAACATAATTCCTAATCCAAACGTGCAAAGTGTCTAAAAATGCCTGTGATATTGAATACATGTGAGTTTTACTAGATACAGTTGTTTTTCTATGGTTTGCAAATACAAAAATGAGGTATTACTCAATATGACTGTATACTGTAACACTCAATATGACAGTTATTTAAACATAACTCCTACACCACACATGGAAAATGGCTAATAATGCCTGAAATAATGCATCTTTGGGAGTTTTACTGGAAACATATGCTTTTTTAAATCTTGCAAATGCAAAAAGTAGTTTTTTAATCAATATGACTATAATGTTCTTAGAATCCTGAGATAATGCGAAAAAAGCAATAAAAATGTATTCAAACATAACTTCTAAACAACACATGCAAAATGGCTAATAATGCCTAGAGATATGTATTTTTGTTAGTAGTACTAGAAAAATGATCTTTTGTAAGGTTTCTAAAGACACAAGTTAGTTTTTTTATTCAATATAACAGTGTGACTGTCAACCTAAATATGAAAGGTTTATAATCATAACTCCAAAACCAAACATGAAATTTGTCTAAAAAAGCCTGTAATATTGAATTTATGTGAGTTTGACCTGAATCAGGTATTTTGGAAAGGTTCAAAAATACAAAAATCAGGTTTTACTGGCCTCATATTGGTCAAACTCAAAATGTCAGTTTATGAAACATAACTCCAAAAATACACATGCAATATGTCTAATAATGCCTGAAGAAATGGATCTTTGAGAGTTTCCCTGAAAAAAAAACATTTGGTACCGTTTGCAAAAACAAAAAGTAATGTTTTACTCAATTTGACAGTAATGTACTTAGAATCCTGAGATAATGCGAATAAAGCAATAAAAATGTATTCCAACATAATTCCTAATCCAAACGTGCAAAGTGTCTAAAAATGCCTGTGATATTGAATACATGTGAGTTTTACTAGATACAGTTGTTTTTCTATGGTTTGCAAATACAAAAATGAGGTATTACTCAATATGACTGTATAATGTAACACTCAATATGACAGTTATTTAAACATAACTCCTACACCACACATGGAAAATGGCTAATAATGCCTGAAATAATGCATCTTTGGGAGTTTTACTGGAAACATATGCTTTTTTAAATCTTGCAAATGCAAAAATTAGTTTTTTAATCAATATGACTATAATGTTCTTAGAATCCTGAGATAATGCGAAAAAAGCAATACAAATGTATTCAAACATAACTTCTAAACAACACATGCAAAATGGCTAATAATGCCTAGAGATATGTATTTTTGTTAGTAGTACTAGAAAAATGATCTTTTGTAAGGTTTCTAAAGACACAAGTTAGTTTTTTTATTCAATATAACAGTGTGACTGTCAACCTAAATATGAAAGGTTTATAATCATAACTCCAAAACCAAACATGAACTTTGTCTAAAAAAGCCTGTAATATTGAATTTATGTGAGTTTGACCTGAATCAGGTATTTTGGAAAGGTTCAAAAATACAAAAATCAGGTTTTACTGGCCTCATATTGGTCAAACTCAGAATGTCAGTTTATGAAACATAACTCCAAAAATACACATGCAATATGTCTAATAATGCCTGAAGAAATGCATCTTTGAGAGTTTCCCTGAAAAAAAAAACATTTGGTATCGCTTGCAAAAACAAAAAGTAATGTTTTACTCAATTTGACAGTAATGTACTTAGAATCCTGAGATAATGCGAATAAAGCAATAAAAATGTATTCCAACATAATTCCTAATCCAAACGTGCAAAGTGTCTAAAAATGCCTGTGATATTGAATACACGTGAGTTTTACTAGATACAGTTGTTTTTCTATGGTTTGCAAATACAAAAATGAGGTATTACTCAATATGACTGTATACTGTAACACTCAAGATGACAGTTATTTAAACATAACTCCTACACCACACATGGAAAATGGCTAATAATGCCTGAAATAATGCATCTTTGGGAGTTTTACTGGAAACATATGCTTTTTTAAATCTTGCAAATGCAAAAAGTAGTTTTTTAATCAATATGACTATAATGTTCTTAGAATCCTGAGATAATGCGAAAAAAGCAATAAAAATGTATTCAAACATAACTTCTAAACAACACATGCAAAATGGCTAATAATGCCTAGAGATATGTATTTTTGTTAGTAGTACTAGAAAAATGATCTTTTGTAAGGTTTCTAAAGACACAAGTTAGTTTTTTTATTCAATATAACAGTGTGACTGTCAACCTAAACATGAAAGGTTTATAATCATAACTCCAAAACCAAACATGAAATTTGTCTAAAAAAGCCTGTAATATTGAATTTATGTGAGTTTGACCTGAATCAGGTATTTTGGAAAGGTTCAAAAATACAAAAATCAGGTTTTACTGGCCTCATATTGGTCAAACTCAAAATGTCAGTTTATGAAACATAACTCCAAAAATACAAATGCAATATGTCTAATAATGCCTGAAGAAATGCATCTTTGAGAGTTTCCCTGAAAAAAAAAAAACATTTGGTACCGTTTGCAAAAACAAAAAGTAATGTTTTACTCAATTTGACAGTAATGTACTTAGAATCCTGAGATAATGCGAATAAAGCAATAAAAATGTATTCCAACATAATTCCTAATCCAAACGTGCAAAGTGTCTAAAAATGCCTGTGATATTGAATACATGTGAGTTTTACTAGATACAGTTGTTTTTCTATGGTTTGCAAATACAAAAATGAGGTATTACTCAATATGACTGTATACTGTAACACTCAATATGACAGTTATTTAAACATAACTCCTACACCACACATGGAAAATGGCTAATAATGCCTGAAATAATGCATCTTTGGGAGTTTTACTCGAAACATATGCTTTTTTAAATCTTGCAAATGCAAAAAGTAGTTTTTTAATCAATATGACTATAATGTTCTTAGAATCCTGAGATAATGCGAAAAAAGCAATACAAATGTATTCAAACATAACTTCTAAACAACACATGCAAAATGGCTAATAATGCCTAGAGATATGTATTTTTGTTAGTAGTACTAGAAAAATTATCTTTTGTAAGGTTTCTAAAGACACAAGTTCGTTTTTTTATTCAATATAACAGTGTGACTGTCAACCTAAATATGAAAGGTTTATAATCATAACTCCAAAACCAAACATGAACTTTGTCTACAAAAGCCTGTAACATTGAATTTATGTGAGTTTGACCTGAATCAGGTATTTTGGAAAGGTTCAAAAATACAAAAATCAGGTTTTACTGGCCTCATATTGGTCAAACTCAAAATGTCATTTTATGAAACATAACTCCAAAAATACACATGCAATATGTCTAATAATGCCTGAAGAAATGCATCTTTGAGAGTTTTCCTGAAAAAAAAAACATTTGGTACCGTTTGCAAAAACAAAAAGTAATGTTTTACTCAATTTGACAGTAATGTACTTAGAATCCTGAGATAATGCGAATAAAGCAATAAAAATGTATTCCAACATAATTCCTAATCCAAACGTGCAAAGTGTCTAAAAATGCCTGTGATATTGAATACATGTGAGTTTTACTAGATACAGTTGTTTTTCTATGGTTTGCAAATACAAAAATGAGGTATTACTCAATATGACTGTATACTGTAACACTCAATATGACAGTTATTTAAACATAACTCCTACACCACGCATGGAAAATGGCTAATAATGCCTGAAATAATGCATCTTTGGGAGTTTTACTCGAAACATATGCTTTTTTAAATCTTGCAAATGCAAAAAGTAGTTTTTTACTCAATATGACTATAATGTTCTTAGAATCCTGAGATAATGCGAAAAAAGCAATAAAAATGTATTCAAACATAACTTCTAAACAACACATGCAAAATGGCTAATAATGCCTAGAGATATGTATTTTTGTTAGTAGTACTAGAAAAATGATCTTTTGTAAGGTTTCTAAAGACACAAGTTAGTTTTTTTATTCAATATAACAGTGTGACTGTCAACCTAAATATGAAAGTTTTATAATCATAACTCCAAAACCAAACATGAAATTTGTCTAAAAAAGCCTGTAATATTGAATTTATGTGAGTTTGACCTGAATCAGGTATTTTGGAAAGGTTCAAAAATACAAAAATCTGGTTTTACTGGCCTCATATTGGTCAAACTCAAAATGTCAGTTTATGAAACATAACTCCAAAAATACACATGCAATATGTCTAATAATGCCTGAAGAAATGCATCTTTGAGAGTTTCCCTGAAAAAAAAAATATTTGGTACCGTTTGCAAAAACAAAAAGTAATGTTTTACTCAATTTGACAGTAATGTACTTAGAATCCTGAGATAATGCGAATAAAGCAATAAAAATGTATTCCAACATAATTCCTAATCCAAACGTGCAAAGTGTCTAAAAATGCCTGTGATATTGAATACATGTGAGTTTTACTAGATACAGTTGTTTTTCTATGGTTTGCAAATACAAAAATGAGGTATTACTCAATATGACTGTATACTGTAACACTAAATATGACAGTTATTTAAACATAACTCCTACACCACACATGGAAAATGGCTAATAATGCCTGAAATAATGCATCTTTGGGAGTTTTACTGGAAACATATGCTTTTTTAAATCTTGCAAATGCAAAAAGTAGTTTTTTAATCAATATGACTATAATGTTCTTAGAATCCTGAGATAATGCGAAAAAAGCAATAAAAATGTATTCAAACATAACTTCTAAACAACACATGCAAAATGGCTAATAATGCCTAGAGATATGTATTTTTGTTAGTAGTACTAGAAAAATGATCTTTTGTAAGGTTTCTAAAGACACAAGTTAGTTTTTTTATTCAATATAACAGTGTGACTGTCAACCTAAATATGAAAGGTTTATAATCATAACTCCAAAACCAAACATGAACTTTGTCTAAAAAAGCCTGTAATATTGAATTTATGTGAGTTTGACCTGAATCAGGTATTTTGGAAAGGTTCAAAAATACAAAAATCAGGTTTTACTGGCCTCATATTGGTCAAACTCAAAATGTCAGTTTATGAAACATAACTCCAAAAATACACATGCAATATGTCTAATAATGCCTGAAGAAATGCATCTTTGAGTTTCCCTGAAAAAAAAACATTTGGTACCGTTTGCAAAAACAAAAAGTAATGTTTTACTCAATTTGACAGTAATGTACTTAGAATCCTGAGATAATGCGAATAAAGCAATAAAAATGTATTCCAACATAATTCCTAATCCAAACGTGCAAAGTGTCTAAAAATGCCTGTGATATTGAATACATGTGAGTTTTACTAGATACAGTTGTTTTTCTATGGTTTGCAAATACAAAAATGAGGTATTACTCAATATGACTGTATACTGTAACACTCAATATGACAGTTATTTAAACATAACTCCTACACCACACATGGAAAATGGCTAATAATGCCTGAAATAATGCATCTTTGGGAGTTTTACTCGAAACATATGCTTTTTTAAATCTTGCAAATGCAAAAAGTAGTTTTTTACTCAATATGACTATAATGTTCTTAGAATCCTGAGATAATGCGAAAAAAGCAATAAAAATGTATTCAAACATAACTTCTAAACAACACATGCAAAATGGCTAATAATGCCTAGAGATATGTATTTTTGTTAGTAGTACTAGAAAAATGATCTTTTGTAAGGTTTCTAAAGACACAAGTTAGTTTTTTTATTTAATATAACAGTGTGACTGTCAACCTAAATATGAAAGGTTTATAATCATAACTCCAAAACCAAACATGAAATTTGTCTAAAAAAGCCTGTAATATTGAATTTATGTGAGTTTGACCTGAATCAGGTATTTTGGAAAGGTTCAAAAATACAAAAATCAGGTTTTACTGGCCTCATATTGGTCAAACTCAAAATGTCAGTTTATGAAACATAACTCCAAAAATACACATGCAATATGTCTAATAATGCCTGAAGAAATGCATCTTTGAGTTTCCCTGAAAAAAAAACATTTGGTACCGTTTGCAAAAACAAAAAGTAATGTTTTACTCAATTTGACAGTAATGTACTTAGAATCCTGAGATAATGCGAATAAAGCAATAAAAATGTATTCCAACATAATTCCTAATCCAAACGTGCAAAGTGTCTAAAAATGCCTGTGATATTGAATACATGTGAGTTTTACTAGATACAGTTGTGTTTCTATGGTTTGCAAATACAAAAATGAGGTATTACTCAATATGACTGTATACTGTAACACTCAATATGACAGTTATTTAAACATAACTCCTACACCACACATGGAAAATGGCTAATAATGCCTGAAATAATGCATCTTTGGGAGTTTTACTGGAAACATATGCTTTTTTAAATCTTGCAAATGCAAAAATTAGTTTTTTAATCAATATGACTATAATGTTCTTAGAATCCTGAGATAATGCGAAAAAAGCAATACAAATGTATTCAAACATAACTTCTAAACAACACATGCAAAATGGCTAATAATGCCTAGAGATATGTATTTTTGTTAGTAGTACTAGAAAAATGATCTTTTGTAAGGTTTCTAAAGACATAAGTTCGTTTTTTATTCAATATAACAGTGTGACTGTCAACCTAAATATGAAAGGTTTATAATCATAACTCCAAAACCAAACATGAACTTTGTCTAAAAAAGCCTGTAATATTGAATTTATGTGAGTTTGACCTGAATCAGGTATTTTGGAAAGGTTCAAAAATACAAAAATCAGGTTTTACTGGCCTCATATTGGTCAAACTCAAAATGTCAGTTTATGAAACATTACTCCAAAAATACACATGCAATATGTCTAATAATGCCTGAAGAAATGCATCTTTGAGAGTTTCCCTGAAAAAAAAACATTTGGTACCGTTTGCAAAAACAAAAAGTAATGTTTTACTCAATTTGACAGTAATGTACTTAGAATCCTGAGATAATGCGAATAAAGCAATAAAAATGTATTCCAACATAATTCCTAATCCAAACGTGCAAAGTGTCTAAAAATGCCTGTGATATTGAATACATGTGAGTTTTACTAGATACAGTTGTTTTTCTATGGTTTGCAAATACAAAAATGAGGTATTACTCAATATGACTGTATACTGTAACACTCAATATGACAGTTATTTAAACATAACTCCTACACCACGCATGGAAAATGGCTAATAATGCCTGAAATAATGCATCTTTGGGAGTTTTACTCGAAACATATGCTTTTTTAAATCTTGCAAATGCAAAAAGTAGTTTTTTACTCAATATGACTATAATGTTCTTAGAATCCTGAGATAATGCGAAAAAAGCAATAAAAATGTATTCAAACATAACTTCTAAACAACACATGCAAAATGGCTAATAATGCCTAGAGATATGTATTTTTGTTAGTAGTACTAGAAAAATGATCTTTTGTAAGGTTTCTAAAGACACAAGTTAGTTTTTTTATTCAATATAACAGTGTGACTGTCAACCTAAATATGAAAGGTTTATAATCATAACTCCAAAACCAAACATGAAATTTGTCTAAAAAAGCCTGTAATATTGAATTTATGTGAGTTTGACCTGAATCAGGTATTTTGGAAAGGTTCAAAAATACAAAAATCTGGTTTTACTGGCCTCATATTGGTCAAACTCAAAATGTCAGTTTATGAAACATAACTCCAAAAATACACATGCAATATGTCTAATAATGCCTGAAGAAATGCATCTTTGAGTTTCCCTGAAAAAAAAACATTTGGTACCGTTTGCAAAAACAAAAAGTAATGTTTTACTCAATTTGACAGTAATGTACTTAGAATCCTGAGATAATGCGAATAAAGCAATAAAAATGTATTCCAACATAATTCCTAATCCAAACGTGCAAAGTGTCTAAAAATGCCTGTGATATTGAATACATGTGAGTTTTACTAGATACAGTTGTTTTTCTATGGTTTGCAAATACAAAAATGAGGTATTACTCAATATGACTGTATACTGTAACACTCAATATGACAGTTATTTAAACATAACTCCTACACCACACATGGAAAATGGCTAATAATGCCTGAAATAATGCATCTTTGGGAGTTTTACTGGAAACATATGCTTTTTTAAATCTTGCAAATGCAAAAAGTAGTTTTTTAATCAATATGACTATAATGTTCTTAGAATCCTGAGATAATGCGAAAAAAGCAATAAAAATGTATTCAAACATAACTTCTAAACAACACATGCAAAATGGCTAATAATGCCTAGAGATATGTATTTTTGTTAGTAGTACTAGAAAAATGATCTTTTGTAAGGTTTCTAAAGACACAAGTTAGTTTTTTTATTCAATATAACAGTGTGACTGTCAACCTAAACATGAAAGGTTTATAATCATAACTCCAAAACCAAACATGAAATTTGTCTAAAAAAGCCTGTAATATTGAATTTATGTGAGTTTGACCTGAATCAGGTATTTTGGAAAGGTTCAAAAATACAAAAATCAGGTTTTACTGGCCTCATATTGGTCAAACTCAAAATGTCAGTTTATGAAACATAACTCCAAAAATACAAATGCAATATGTCTAATAATGCCTGAAGAAATGCATCTTTGAGAGTTTCCCTGAAAAAAAAAAAACATTTGGTACCGTTTGCAAAAACAAAAAGTAATGTTTTACTCAATTTGACAGTAATGTACTTAGAATCCTGAGATAATGCGAATAAAGCAATAAAAATGTATTTCAACATAATTCCTAATCCAAACGTGCAAAGTGTCTAAAAATGCCTGTGATATTGAATACATGTGAGTTTTACTAGATACAGTTGTTTTTCTATGGTTTGCAAATACAAAAATGAGGTATTACTCAATATGACTGTATACTGTAACACTCAATATGACAGTTATTTAAACATAACTCCTACACCACACATGGAAAATGGCTAATAATGCCTGAAATAATGCATCTTTGGGAGTTTTACTCGAAACATATGCTTTTTTAAATCTTGCAAATGCAAAAAGTAGTTTTTTAATCAATATGACTATAATGTTCTTAGAATCCTGAGATAATGCGAAAAAAGCAATACAAATGTATTCAAACATAACTTCTAAACAACACATGCAAAATGGCTAATAATGCCTAGAGATATGTATTTTTGTTAGTAGTACTAGAAAAATTATCTTTTGTAAGGTTTCTAAAGACACAAGTTCGTTTTTTTATTCAATATAACAGTGTGACTGTCAACCTAAATATGAAAGGTTTATAATCATAACTCCAAAACCAAACATGAACTTTGTCTACAAAAGCCTGTAACATTGAATTTATGTGAGTTTGACCTGAATCAGGTATTTTGGAAAGGTTCAAAAATACAAAAATCAGGTTTTACTGGCCTCATATTGGTCAAACTCAAAATGTCATTTTATGAAACATAACTCCAAAAATACACATGCAATATGTCTAATAATGCCTGAAGAAATGCATCTTTGAGAGTTTTCCTGAAAAAAAAACATTTGGTACCGTTTGCAAAAACAAAAAGTAATGTTTTACTCAATTTGACAGTAATGTACTTAGAATCCTGAGATAATGCGAATAAAGCAATAAAAATGTATTCCAACATAATTCCTAATCCAAACGTGCAAAGTGTCTAAAAATGCCTGTGATATTGAATACATGTGAGTTTTACTAGATACAGTTGTTTTTCTATGGTTTGCAAATACAAAAATGAGGTATTACTCAATATGACTGTATACTGTAACACTCAATATGACAGTTATTTAAACATAACTCCTACACCACGCATGGAAAATGGCTAATAATGCCTGAAATAATGCATCTTTGGGAGTTTTACTCGAAACATATGCTTTTTTAAATCTTGCAAATGCAAAAAGTAGTTTTTTACTCAATATGACTATAATGTTCTTAGAATCCTGAGATAATGCGAAAAAAGCAATAAAAATGTATTCAAACATAACTTCTAAACAACACATGCAAAATGGCTAATAATGCCTAGAGATATGTATTTTTGTTAGTAGTACTAGAAAAATGATCTTTTGTAAGGTTTCTAAAGACATAAGTTCGTTTTTTTATTCAATATAACAGTGTGACTGTCAACCTAAATATGAAAGGTTTATAATCATAACTCCAAAACCAAACATGAACTTTGTCTAAAAAAGCCTGTAATATTGAATTTATGTGAGTTTGACCTGAATCAGGTATTTTGGAAAGGTTCAAAAATACAAAAATCAGGTTTTACTGGCCTCATATTGGTCAAACTCAAAATGTCAGTTTATGAAACATAACTCCAAAAATACACATGCAATATGTCTAATAATGCCTGAAGAAATGCATCTTTGAGAGTTTCCCTGAAAAAAAAACATTTGGTACCGCTTGCAAAAACAAAAAGTAATGTTTTACTCAATTTGACAGTAATGTACTTAGAATCCTGAGATAATGCGAATAAAGCAATAAAAATGTATTCCAACATAATTCCTAATCCAAACGTGCAAAGTGTCTAAAAATGCCTGTGATATTGAATACATGTGAGTTTTACTAGATACAGTTGTTTTTCTATGGTTTGCAAATACAAAAATGAGGTATTACTCAATATGACTGTATACTGTAACACTCAATATGACAGTTATTTAAACATAACTCCTACACCACACATGGAAAATGGCTAATAATGCCTGAAATAATGCATCTTTGGGAGTTTTACTCCAAACATATGCTTTTTTAAATCTTGCAAATGCAAAAAGTAGTTTTTTAATCAATATGACTATAATGTTCTTAGAATCCTGAGATAATGCGAAAAAAGCAATACAAATGTATTCAAACATAACTTCTAAACAACACATGCAAAATGGCTAATAATGCCTAGAGATATGTATTTTTGTTAATAGTACTAGAAAAATTATCTTTTGTAAGGTTTCTAAAGACACAAGTTCGTTTTTTTATTCAATATAACAGTGTGACTGTCAACCTAAATATGAAAGGTTTATAATCATAACTCCAAAACCAAACATGAACTTTGTCTAAAAAAGCCTGTAACATTGAATTTATGTGAGTTTGACCTGAATCAGGTATTTTGGAAAGGTTCAAAAATACAAAAATCAGGTTTTACTGGCCTCATATTGGTCAAACTCAAAATGTCATTTTATGAAACATAACTCCAAAAATACACATGCAATATGTCTAATAATGCCTGAAGAAATGCATCTTTGAGAGTTTTCCTGAAAAAAAAACATTTGGTACCGTTTGCAAAAACAAAAAGTAATGTTTTACTCAATTTGACAGTAATGTACTTAGAATCCTGAGATAATGCGAATAAAGCAATAAAAATGTATTCCAACATAATTCCTAATCCAAACGTGCAAAGTGTCTAAAAATGCCTGTGATATTGAATACATGTGAGTTTTACTAGATACAGTTGTTTTTCTATGGTTTGCAAATACAAAAATGAGGTATTACTCAATATGACTGTATACTGTAACACTCAATATGACAGTTATTTAAACATAACTCCTACACCACACATGGAAAATGGCTAATAATGCCTGAAATAATGCATCTTTGGGAGTTTTACTGGAAACATATGCTTTTTTAAATCTTGCAAATGCAAAAAGTAGTTTTTTAATCAATATGACTATAATGTTCTTAGAATCCTGAGATAATGCGAAAAAAGCAATAAAAATGTATTCAAACATAACTTCTAAACAACACATGCAAAATGGCTAATAATGCCTAGAGATATGTATTTTTGTTAGTAGTACTAGAAAAATGATCTTTTGTAAGGTTTCTAAAGACACAAGTTAGTTTTTTTATTCAATATAACAGTGTGACTGTCAACCTAAATATGAAAGGTTTATAATCATAACTCCAAAACCAAACATGAAATTTGTCTAAAAAAGCCTGTAATATTGAATTTATGTGAGTTTGACCTGAATCAGGTATTTTGGAAAGGTTCAAAAATACAAAAATCAGGTTTTACTGGCCTCATATTGGTCAAACTCAAAATGTCAGTTTATGAAACATAACTCCAAAAATACACATGCAATATGTCTAATAATGCCTGAAGAAATGGATCTTTGAGAGTTTCCCTGAAAAAAAAACATTTGGTACCGTTTGCAAAAACAAAAAGTAATGTTTTACTCAATTTGACAGTAATGTACTTAGAATCCTGAGATAATGCGAATAAAGCAATAAAAATGTATTCCAACATAATTCCTAATCCAAACGTGCAAAGTGTCTAAAAATGCCTGTGATATTGAATACATGTGAGTTTTACTAGATACAGTTGTTTTTCTATGGTTTGCAAATACAAAAATGAGGTATTACTCAATATGACTGTATAATGTAACACTCAATATGACAGTTATTTAAACATAACTCCTACACCACACATGGAAAATGGCTAATAATGCCTGAAATAATGCATCTTTGGGAGTTTTACTGGAAACATATGCTTTTTTAAATCTTGCAAATGCAAAAATTAGTTTTTTAATCAATATGACTATAATGTTCTTAGAATCCTGAGATAATGCGAAAAAAGCAATACAAATGTATTCAAACATAACTTCTAAACAACACATGCAAAATGGCTAATAATGCCTAGAGATATGTATTTTTGTTAGTAGTACTAGAAAAATGATCTTTTGTAAGGTTTCTAAAGACACAAGTTAGTTTTTTTATTCAATATAACAGTGTGACTGTCAACCTAAATATGAAAGGTTTATAATCATAACTCCAAAACCAAAGATGAACTTTGTCTAAAAAAGCCTGTAATATTGAATTTATGTGAGTTTGACCTGAATCAGGTATTTTGGAAAGGTTCAAAAATACAAAAATCAGGTTTTACTGGCCTCATATTGGTCAAACTCAAAATGTCAGTTTATGAAACATAACTCCAAAAATACACATGCAATATGTCTAATAATGCCTGAAGAAATGCATCTTTGAGAGTTTCCCTGAAAAAAAAAACATTTGGTATCGCTTGCAAAAACAAAAAGTAATGTTTTACTCAATTTGACAGTAATGTACTTAGAATCCTGAGATAATGCGAATAAAGCAATAAAAATGTATTCCAACATAATTCCTAATCCAAACGTGCAAAGTGTCTAAAAATGCCTGTGATATTGAATACACGTGAGTTTTACTAGATACAGTTGTTTTTCTATGGTTTGCAAATACAAAAATGAGGTATTACTCAATATGACTGTATACTGTAACACTCAATATGACAGTTATTTAAACATAACTCCTACACCACACATGGAAAATGGCTAATAATGCCTGAAATAATGCATCTTTGGGAGTTTTACTGGAAACATATGCTTTTTTAAATCTTGCAAATGCAAAAAGTAGTTTTTTAATCAATATGACTATAATGTTCTTAGAATCCTGAGATAATGCGAAAAAAGCAATAAAAATGTATTCAAACATAACTTCTAAACAACACATGCAAAATGGCTAATAATGCCTAGAGATATGTATTTTTGTTAGTAGTACTAGAAAAATGATCTTTTGTAAGGTTTCTAAAGACACAAGTTAGTTTTTTTATTCAATATAACAGTGTGACTGTCAACCTAAACATGAAAGGTTTATAATCATAACTCCAAAACCAAACATGAAATTTGTCTAAAAAAGCCTGTAATATTGAATTTATGTGAGTTTGACCTGAATCAGGTATTTTGGAAAGGTTCAAAAATACAAAAATCAGGTTTTACTGGCCTCATATTGGTCAAACTCAAAATGTCAGTTTATGAAACATAACTCCAAAAATACAAATGCAATATGTCTAATAATGCCTGAAGAAATGCATCTTTGAGAGTTTCCCTGAAAAAAAAAAAACATTTGGTACCGTTTGCAAAAACAAAAAGTAATGTTTTACTCAATTTGACAGTAATGTACTTAGAATCCTGAGATAATGCGAATAAAGCAATAAAAATGTATTCCAACATAATTCCTAATCCAAACGTGCAAAGTGTCTAAAAATGCCTGTGATATTGAATACATGTGAGTTTTACTAGATACAGTTGTTTTTCTATGGTTTGCAAATACAAAAATGAGGTATTACTCAATATGACTGTATACTGTAACACTCAATATGACAGTTATTTAAACATAACTCCTACACCACACATGGAAAATGGCTAATAATGCCTGAAATAATGCATCTTTGGGAGTTTTACTCGAAACATATGCTTTTTTAAATCTTGCAAATGCAAAAAGTAGTTTTTTAATCAATATGACTATAATGTTCTTAGAATCCTGAGATAATGCGAAAAAAGCAATACAAATGTATTCAAACATAACTTCTAAACAACACATGCAAAATGGCTAATAATGCCTAGAGATATGTATTTTTGTTAGTAGTACTAGAAAAATTATCTTTTGTAAGGTTTCTAAAGACACAAGTTCGTTTTTTTATTCAATATAACAGTGTGACTGTCAACCTAAATATGAAAGGTTTATAATCATAACTCCAAAACCAAACATGAACTTTGTCTACAAAAGCCTGTAACATTGAATTTATGTGAGTTTGACCTGAATCAGGTATTTTGGAAAGGTTCAAAAATACAAAAATCAGGTTTTACTGGCCTCATATTGGTCAAACTCAAAATGTCATTTTATGAAACATAACTCCAAAAATACACATGCAATATGTCTAATAATGCCTGAAGAAATGCATCTTTGAGAGTTTTCCTGAAAAAAAAACATTTGGTACCGTTTGCAAAAACAAAAAGTAATGTTTTACTCAATTTGACAGTAATGTACTTAGAATCCTGAGATAATGCGAATAAAGCAATAAAAATGTATTCCAACATAATTCCTAATCCAAACGTGCAAAGTGTCTAAAAATGCCTGTGATATTGAATACATGTGAGTTTTACTAGATACAGTTGTTTTTCTATGGTTTGCAAATACAAAAATGAGGTATTACTCAATATGACTGTATACTGTAACACTCAATATGACAGTTATTTAAACATAACTCCTACACCACGCATGGAAAATGGCTAATAATGCCTGAAATAATGCATCTTTGGGAGTTTTACTCGAAACATATGCTTTTTTAAATCTTGCAAATGCAAAAAGTAGTTTTTTACTCAATATGACTATAATGTTCTTAGAATCCTGAGATAATGCGAAAAAAGCAATAAAAATGTATTCAAACATAACTTCTAAACAACACATGCAAAATGGCTAATAATGCCTAGAGATATGTATTTTTGTTAGTAGTACTAGAAAAATGATCTTTTGTAAGGTTTCTAAAGACACAAGTTAGTTTTTTTATTCAATATAACAGTGTGACTGTCAACCTAAATATGAAAGTTTTATAATCATAACTCCAAAACCAAACATGAAATTTGTCTAAAAAAGCCTGTAATATTGAATTTATGTGAGTTTGACCTGAATCAGGTATTTTGGAAAGGTTCAAAAATACAAAAATCTGGTTTTACTGGCCTCATATTGGTCAAACTCAAAATGTCAGTTTATGAAACATAACTCCAAAAATACACATGCAATATGTCTAATAATGCCTGAAGAAATGCATCTTTGAGAGTTTCCCTGAAAAAAAAAATATTTGGTACCGTTTGCAAAAACAAAAAGTAATGTTTTACTCAATTTGACAGTAATGTACTTAGAATCCTGAGATAATGCGAATAAAGCAATAAAAATGTATTCCAACATAATTCCTAATCCAAACGTGCAAAGTGTCTAAAAATGCCTGTGATATTGAATACATGTGAGTTTTACTAGATACAGTTGTTTTTCTATGGTTTGCAAATACAAAAATGAGGTATTACTCAATATGACTGTATACTGTAACACTAAATATGACAGTTATTTAAACATAACTCCTACACCACACATGGAAAATGGCTAATAATGCCTGAAATAATGCATCTTTGGGAGTTTTACTGGAAACATATGCTTTTTTAAATCTTGCAAATGCAAAAAGTAGTTTTTTAATCAATATGACTATAATGTTCTTAGAATCCTGAGATAATGCGAAAAAAGCAATACAAATGTATTCAAACATAACTTCTAAACAACACATGCAAAATGGCTAATAATGCCTAGAGATATGTATTTTTGTTAGTAGTACTAGAAAAATGATCTTTTGTAAGGTTTCTAAAGACACAAGTTAGTTTTTTTATTCAATATAACAGTGTGACTGTCAACCTAAATATGAAAGGTTTATAATCATAACTCCAAAACCAAACATGAACTTTGTCTAAAAAAGCCTGTAATATTGAATTTATGTGAGTTTGACCTGAATCAGGTATTTTGGAAAGGTTCAAAAATACAAAAATCAGGTTTTACTGGCCTCATATTGGTCAAACTCAAAATGTCAGTTTATGAAACATAACTCCAAAAATACACATGCAATATGTCTAATAATGCCTGAAGAAATGCATCTTTGAGTTTCCCTGAAAAAAAAACATTTGGTACCGTTTGCAAAAACAAAAAGTAATGTTTTACTCAATTTGACAGTAATGTACTTAGAATCCTGAGATAATGCGAATAAAGCAATAAAAATGTATTCCAACATAATTCCTAATCCAAACGTGCAAAGTGTCTAAAAATGCCTGTGATATTGAATACATGTGAGTTTTACTAGATACAGTTGTTTTTCTATGGTTTGCAAATACAAAAATGAGGTATTACTCAATATGACTGTATACTGTAACACTCAATATGACAGTTATTTAAACATAACTCCTACACCACACATGGAAAATGGCTAATAATGCCTGAAATAATGCATCTTTGGGAGTTTTACTCGAAACATATGCTTTTTTAAATCTTGCAAATGCAAAAAGTAGTTTTTTACTCAATATGACTATAATGTTCTTAGAATCCTGAGATAATGCGAAAAAAGCAATAAAAATGTATTCAAACATAACTTCTAAACAACACATGCAAAATGGCTAATAATGCCTAGAGATATGTATTTTTGTTAGTAGTACTAGAAAAATGATCTTTTGTAAGGTTTCTAAAGACACAAGTTAGTTTTTTTATTTAATATAACAGTGTGACTGTCAACCTAAATATGAAAGGTTTATAATCATAACTCCAAAACCAAACATGAAATTTGTCTAAAAAAGCCTGTAATATTGAATTTATGTGAGTTTGACCTGAATCAGGTATTTTGGAAAGGTTCAAAAATACAAAAATCAGGTTTTACTGGCCTCATATTGGTCAAACTCAAAATGTCAGTTTATGAAACATAACTCCAAAAATACACATGCAATATGTCTAATAATGCCTGAAGAAATGCATCTTTGAGTTTCCCTGAAAAAAAAACATTTGGTACCGTTTGCAAAAACAAAAAGTAATGTTTTACTCAATTTGACAGTAATGTACTTAGAATCCTGAGATAATGCGAATAAAGCAATAAAAATGTATTCCAACATAATTCCTAATCCAAACGTGCAAAGTGTCTAAAAATGCCTGTGATATTGAATACATGTGAGTTTTACTATATACAGTTGTTTTTCTATGGTTTGCAAATACAAAAATGAGGTATTACTCAATATGACTGTATACTGTAACACTCAATATGACAGTTATTTAAACATAACTCCTACACCACACATGGAAAATGGCTAATAATGCCTGAAATAATGCATCTTTGGGAGTTTTACTCGAAACATATGCTTTTTTAAATCTTGCAAATGCAAAAAGTAGTTTTTTACTCAATATGACTATAATGTTCTTAGAATCCTGAGATAATGCGAAAAAAGCAATAAAAATGTATTCAAACATAACTTCTAAACAACACATGCAAAATGGCTAATAATGCCTAGAGATATGTATTTTTGTTAGTAGTACTAGAAAAATGATCTTTTGTAAGGTTTCTAAAGACACAAGTTAGTTTTTTTTATTTAATATAACAGTGTGACTGTCAACCTAAATATGAAAGGTTTATAATCATAACTCCAAAACCAAACATGAAATTTGTCTAAAAAAGCCTGTAATATTGAATTTATGTGAGTTTGACCTGAATCAGGTATTTTGGAAAGGTTCAAAAATACAAAAATCAGGTTTTACTGGCCTCATATTGGTCAAACTCAAAATGTCAGTTTATGAAACATAACTCCAAAAATACACATGCAATATGTCTAATAATGCCTGAAGAAATGGATCTTTGAGAGTTTCCCTGAAAAAAAAACATTTGGTACCGTTTGCAAAAACAAAAAGTAATGTTTTACTCAATTTGACAGTAATGTACTTAGAATCCTGAGATAATGCGAATAAAGCAATAAAAATGTATTCCAACATAATTCCTAATCCAAACGTGCAAAGTGTCTAAAAATGCCTGTGATATTGAATACATGTGAGTTTTACTAGATACAGTTGTGTTTCTATGGTTTGCAAATACAAAAATGAGGTATTACTCAATATGACTGTATACTGTAACACTCAATATGACAGTTATTTAAACATAACTCCTACACCACACATGGAAAATGGCTAATAATGCCTGAAATAATGCATCTTTGGGAGTTTTACTGGAAACATATGCTTTTTTAAATCTTGCAAATGCAAAAATTAGTTTTTTAATCAATATGACTATAATGTTCTTAGAATCCTGAGATAATGCGAAAAAAGCAATACAAATGTATTCAAACATAACTTCTAAACAACACATGCAAAATGGCTAATAATGCCTAGAGATATGTATTTTTGTTAGTAGTACTAGAAAAATGATCTTTTGTAAGGTTTCTAAAGACATAAGTTCGTTTTTTATTCAATATAACAGTGTGACTGTCAACCTAAATATGAAAGGTTTATAATCATAACTCCAAAACCAAACATGAACTTTGTCTAAAAAAGCCTGTAATATTGAATTTATGTGAGTTTGACCTGAATCAGGTATTTTGGAAAGGTTCAAAAATACAAAAATCAGGTTTTACTGGCCTCATATTGGTCAAACTCAAAATGTCAGTTTATGAAACATTACTCCAAAAATACACATGCAATATGTCTAATAATGCCTGAAGAAATGCATCTTTGAGAGTTTCCCTGAAAAAAAAACATTTGGTACCGTTTGCAAAAACAAAAAGTAATGTTTTACTCAATTTGACAGTAATGTACTTAGAATCCTGAGATAATGCGAATAAAGCAATAAAAATGTATTCCAACATAATTCCTAATCCAAACGTGCAAAGTGTCTAAAAATGCCTGTGATATTGAATACATGTGAGTTTTACTAGATACAGTTGTTTTTCTATGGTTTGCAAATACAAAAATGAGGTATTACTCAATATGACTGTATACTGTAACACTCAATATGACAGTTATTTAAACATAACTCCTACACCACGCATGGAAAATGGCTAATAATGCCTGAAATAATGCATCTTTGGGAGTTTTACTCGAAACATATGCTTTTTTAAATCTTGCAAATGCAAAAAGTAGTTTTTTACTCAATATGACTATAATGTTCTTAGAATCCTGAGATAATGCGAAAAAAGCAATAAAAATGTATTCAAACATAACTTCTAAACAACACATGCAAAATGGCTAATAATGCCTAGAGACATGTATTTTTGTTAGTAGTACTAGAAAAATGATCTTTTGTAAGGTTTCTAAAGACACAAGTTAGTTTTTTTATTTAATATAACAGTGTGACTGTCAACCTAAATATGAAAGGTTTATAATCATAACTCCAAAACCAAACATGAAATTTGTCTAAAAAAGCCTGTAATATTGAATTTATGTGAGTTTGACCTGAATCAGGTATTTTGGAAAGGTTCAAAAATACAAAAATCAGGTTTTACTGGCCTCATATTGGTCAAACTCAAAATGTCAGTTTATGAAACATAACTCCAAAAATACACATGCAATATGTCTAATAATGCCTGAAGAAATGGATCTTTGAGAGTTTCCCTGAAAAAAAACCATTTGGTACCGTTTGCAAAAACAAAAAGTAATGTTTTACTCAATTTGACAGTAATGTACTTAGAATCCTGAGATAATGCGAATAAAGCAATAAAAATGTATTCCAACATAATTCCTAATCCAAACGTGCAAAGTGTCTAAAAATGCCTGTGATATTGAATACATGTGAGTTTTACTAGATACAGTTGTTTTTCTATGGTTTGCAAATACAAAAATGAGGTATTACTCAATATGACTGTATACTGTAACACTCAATATGACAGTTATTTAAACATAACTCCTACACCACACATGGAAAATGGCTAATAATGCCTGAAATAATGCATCTTTGGGAGTTTTACTGGAAACATATGCTTTTTTAAATCTTGCAAATGCAAAAATTCGTTTTTTAATCAATATGACTATAATGTTCTTAGAATCCTGAGATAATGCGAAAAAAGCAATACAAATGTATTCAAACATAACTTCTAAACAACACATGCAAAATGGCTAATAATGCCTAGAGATATGTATTTTTGTTAGTAGTACTAGAAAAATGATCTTTTGTAAGGTTTCTAAAGACATAAGTTCGTTTTTTTATTCAATATAACAGTGTGACTGTCAACCTAAATATGAAAGGTTTATAATCATAACTCCAAAACCAAACATGAACTTTGTCTAAAAAAGCCTGTAATATTGAATTTATGTGAGTTTGACCTGAATCAGGTATTTTGGAAAGGTTCAAAAATACAAAAATCAGGTTTTACTGGCCTCATATTGGTCAAACTCAAAATGCCAGTTTATGAAACATTACTCCAAAAATACACATGCAATATGTCTAATAATGCCTGAAGAAATGCATCTTTGAGAGTTTCCCTGAAAAAAAAACATTTGGTACCGTTTGCAAAAACAAAAAGTAATGTTTTACTCAATTTGACAGTAATGTACTTAGAATCCTGAGATAATGCGAATAAAGCAATAAAAATATATTCCAACATAATTCCTAATCCAAACGTGCAAAGTGTCTAAAAATGCCTGTGATATTGAATACACGTGAGTTTTACTAGATACAGTTGTTTTTCTATGGTTTGCAAATACAAAAATGAGGTATTACTCAATATGACTGTATACTGTAACACTCAATATGACAGTTATTTAAACATAACTCCTACACCACACATGGAAAATGGCTAATAATGCCTGAAATAATGCATCTTTGGGAGTTTTACTGGAAACATATGCTTTTTTAAATCTTGCAAATGCAAAAAGTAGTTTTTTAATCAATATGACTATAATGTTCTTAGAATCCTGAGATAATGCGAAAAAAGCAATAAAAATGTATTCAAACATAACTTCTAAACAACACATGCAAAATGGCTAATAATGCCTAGAGATGTGTATTTTTGTTAGTAGTACTAGAAAAATGATCTTTTGTAAGGTTTCTAAAGACACAAGTTAGTTTTTTTTATTCAATATAACAGTGTGACTGTCAACCTAAATATGAAAGGTTTATAATCATAACTCCAAAAACAAACATGTACTTTGTCTAAAAGAGCCTGTAATATTGAATTTATGTGAGTTTGACCTGAATCAGGTATTTTGGAAAGGTTCAAAAATACAAAAATCAGGTTTTACTGGCCTCATATTGGTCAAACTCAAAATGTCAGTTTATGAAACATAACTCCAAAAATACAAATGCAATATGTCTAATAATGCCTGAAGAAATGCATCTTTGAGAGTTTCCCTGAAAAAAAAAACATTTGGTACCGTTTGCAAAAACAAAAAGTAATGTTTTACTCAATTTGACAGTAATGTACTTAGAATCCTGAGATAATGCGAATAAAGCAATAAAAATGTATTCAACATAATTCCTAATCCAAACGTGCAAAGTGTCTAAAAATGCCTGTGATATTGAATACATGTGAGTTTTACTAGATACAGTTGTTTTCTATGGTTTGCAAATACAAAAATGAGGTATTACTCAATATGACTTTATACTGTAACACTCAATATGACAGTTATTTAAACATAACTCCTACACCACACATGGAAAATGGCTAATAATGCCTGAAATAATGCATCTTTGGGAGTTTTACTCGAAACATATGCTTTTTTAAATCTTGCAAATGCAAAAAGTAGTTTTTTTACTCAATATGACTATAATGTTCTTAGAATCCTGAGATAATGCGAAAAAAGCAATAAAAATGTATTCAAACATAACTTCTAAACAACACATGCAAAATGGCTAATAATGCCTAGAGATATGTATTTTTGTTAGTAGTACTAGAAAAATGATCTTTTGTAAGGTTTCTAAAGACACAAGTTAGTTTTTTTTATTCAATATAACAGTGTGACTGTCAACCTAAATATGAAAGGTTAATAATCATAACTCCAAAACCAAACATGAACTTTGTCTAAAAAAGCCTGTAATATTGAATTTATGTGAGTTTGACCTGAATCAGGTATTTTGGAAAGGTTCAAAAATACAAAAATCAGGTTTTACTGGCCTCATATTGGTCAAACTCAAAATGTCAGTTTATGAAACATAACTCCAAAAATACAAATGCAATATGTCTAATAATGCCTGAAGAAATGCATCTTTGAGAGTTTCCCTGAAAAAAAAACATTTGGTACCGTTTGCAAAAACAAAAAGTAATGTTTTACTCAATTTGACAGTAATGTACTTAGAATCCTGAGATAATGCGAATAAAGCAATAAAAATGTATTCAACATAATTCCTAATCCAAACGTGCAAAGTGTCTAAAAATGCCTGTGATATTGAATACATGTGAGTTTTACTAGATACAGTTGTTTTTCTATGGTTTGCAAATACAAAAATGAGGTATTACTCAATATGACTGTATACTGTAACACTCAATATGACAGTTATTTAAACATAACTCCTACACCACACATGGACAATGGCTAATAATGCCTGAAATAATGCATCTTTGGGAGTTTTACTCGAAACATATGCTTTTTTAAATCTTGCAAATGCAAAAAGTAGTTTTTTACTCAATATGACTATAATGTTCTTAGAATCCTGACATAATGCGAAAAAAGCAATAAAAATGTATTCAAACATAACTTCTAAACAACACATGCAAAATGGCTAATAATGCCTAGAGATATGTATTTTTGTTAGTAGTACTAGAAAAATGATCTTTTGTAAGGTTTCTAAAGACACAAGTTAGTTTTTTTATTTAATATAACAGTGTGACTGTCAACCTAAATATGAAAGGTTTATAATCATAACTCCAAAACCAAACATGAAATTTGTCTAAAAAAGCCTGTAATATTGAATTTATGTGAGTTTGACCTGAATCAGGTATTTTGGAAAGGTTCAAAAATACAAAAATCAGGTTTTACTGGCCTCATATTGGTCAAACTCAAAATGTCAGTTTATGAAACATAACTCCAAAAATACACATGCAATATGTCTAATAATGCCTGAAGAAATGGATCTTTGAGAGTTTCCCTGAAAAAAAAACCATTTGGTACCGTTTGCAAAAACAAAAAGTAATGTTTTACTCAATTTGACAGTAATGTACTTAGAATCCTGAGATAATGCGAATAAAGCAATAAAAATGTATTCCAACATAATTCCTAATCCAAACGTGCAAAGTGTCTAAAAATGCCTGTGATATTGAATACATGTGAGTTTTACTAGATACAGTTGTTTTTCTATGGTTTGCAAATACAAAAATGAGGTATTACTCAATATGACTGTATACTGTAACACTCAATATGACAGTTATTTAAACATAACTCCTACACCACACATGGAAAATGGCTAATAATGCCTGAAATAATGCATCTTTGGGAGTTTTACTGGAAACATATGCTTTTTTAAATCTTGCAAATGCAAAAATTCGTTTTTTAATCAATATGACTATAATGTTCTTAGAATCCTGAGATAATGCGAAAAAAGCAATACAAATGTATTCAAACATAACTTCTAAACAACACATGAAAAATGGCTAATAATGCCTAGAGATATGTATTTTTGTTAGTAGTACTAGAAAAATGATCTTTTGTAAGGTTTCTAAAGACATAAGTTGGTTTTTTTATTCAATATAACAGTGTGACTGTCAACCTAAATATGAAAGGTTTATAATCATAACTCCAAAACCAAACATGAACTTTGTCTAAAAAAGCCTGTAATATTGAATTTATGTGAGTTTGACCTGAATCAGGTATTTTGGAAAGGTTCAAAAATACAAAAATCAGGTTTTACTGGCCTCATATTGGTCAAACTCAAAATGCCAGTTTATGAAACATTACTCCAAAAATACACATGCAATATGTCTAATAATGCCTGAAGAAATGCATCTTTGAGAGTTTCCCTGAAAAAAAAACATTTGGTACCGTTTGCAAAAACAAAAAGTAATGTTTTACTCAATTTGACAGTAATGTACTTAGAATCCTGAGATAATGCGAATAAAGCAATAAAAATGTATTCCAACATAATTCCTAATCCAAACGTGCAAAGTGTCTAAAAATGCCTGTGATATTGAATACACGTGAGTTTTACTAGATACAGTTGTTTTTCTATGGTTTGCAAATACAAAAATGAGGTATTACTCAATATGACTGTATACTGTAACACTCAATATGACAGTTATTTAAACATAACTCCTACACCACACATGGAAAATGGCTAATAATGCCTGAAATAATGCATCTTTGGGAGTTTTACTGGAAACATATGCTTTTTTAAATCTTGCAAATGCAAAAAGTAGTTTTTTAATCAATATGACTATAATGTTCTTAGAATCCTGAGATAATGCGAAAAAAGCAATAAAAATGTATTCAAACATAACTTCTAAACAACACATGCAAAATGGCTAATAATGCCTAGAGATGTGTATTTTTGTTAGTAGTACTAGAAAAATTATCTTTTGTAAGGTTTCTAAAGACACAAGTTAGTTTTTTTTATTCAATATAACAGTGTGACTGTCAACCTAAATATGAAAGGTTTATAATCATAACTCCAAAACCAAACATGAACTTTGTCTAAAAAAGCCTGTAACATTGAATTTATGTGAGTTTGACCTGAATCAGGTATTTTGGAAAGGTTCAAAAATACAAAAATCAGGTTTTACTGGCCTCATATTGGTCAAACTCAAAATGTCATTTTATGAAACATAACTCCAAAAATACACATGCAATATGTCTAATAATGCCTGAAGAAATGCATCTTTGAGAGTTTTCCTGAAAAAAAAACATTTGGTACCGTTTGCAAAAACAAAAAGTAATGTTTTACTCAATTTGACAGTAATGTACTTAGAATCCTGAGATAATGCGAATAAAGCAATAAAAATGTATTCCAACATAATTCCTAATCCAAACGTGCAAAGTGTCTAAAAATGCCTGTGATATTGAATACATGTGAGTTTTACTAGATACAGTTGTTTTTCTATGGTTTGCAAATACAAAAATGAGGTATTACTCAATATGACTGTATACTGTAACACTCAATATGACAGTTATTTAAACATAACTCCTACACCACACATGGAAAATGGCTAATAATGCCTGAAATAATGCATCTTTGGGAGTTTTACTGGAAACATATGCTTTTTTAAATCTTGCAAATGCAAAAAGTAGTTTTTTAATCAATATGACTATAATGTTCTTAGAATCCTGAGATAATGCGAAAAAAGCAATAAAAATGTATTCAAACATAACTTCTAAACAACACATGCAAAATGGCTAATAATGCCTAGAGATATGTATTTTTGTTAGTAGTACTAGAAAAATGATCTTTTGTAAGGTTTCTAAAGACACAAGTTAGTTTTTTTATTCAATATAACAGTGTGACTGTCAACCTAAATATGAAAGGTTTATAATCATAACTCCAAAACCAAACATGAAATTTGTCTAAAAAAGCCTGTAATATTGAATTTATGTGAGTTTGACCTGAATCAGGTATTTTGGAAAGGTTCAAAAATACAAAAATCAGGTTTTACTGGCCTCATATTGGTCAAACTCAAAATGTCAGTTTATGAAACATAACTCCAAAAATACACATGCAATATGTCTAATAATGCCTGAAGAAATGGATCTTTGAGAGTTTCCCTGAAAAAAAAACATTTGGTACCGTTTGCAAAAACAAAAAGTAATGTTTTACTCAATTTGACAGTAATGTACTTAGAATCCTGAGATAATGCGAATAAAGCAATAAAAATGTATTCCAACATAATTCCTAATCCAAACGTGCAAAGTGTCTAAAAATGCCTGTGATATTGAATACATGTGAGTTTTACTAGATACAGTTGTTTTTCTATGGTTTGCAAATACAAAAATGAGGTATTACTCAATATGACTGTATAATGTAACACTCAATATGACAGTTATTTAAACATAACTCCTACACCACACATGGAAAATGGCTAATAATGCCTGAAATAATGCATCTTTGGGAGTTTTACTGGAAACATATGCTTTTTTAAATCTTGCAAATGCAAAAATTAGTTTTTTAATCAATATGACTATAATGTTCTTAGAATCCTGAGATAATGCGAAAAAAGCAATACAAATGTATTCAAACATAACTTCTAAACAACACATGCAAAATGGCTAATAATGCCTAGAGATATGTATTTTTGTTAGTAGTACTAGAAAAATGATCTTTTGTAAGGTTTCTAAAGACACAAGTTAGTTTTTTTATTCAATATAACAGTGTGACTGTCAACCTAAATATGAAAGGTTTATAATCATAACTCCAAAACCAAACATGAACTTTGTCTAAAAAAGCCTGTAATATTGAATTTATGTGAGTTTGACCTGAATCAGGTATTTTGGAAAGGTTCAAAAATACAAAAATCAGGTTTTACTGGCCTCATATTGGTCAAACTCAAAATGTCAGTTTATGAAACATAACTCCAAAAATACACATGCAATATGTCTAATAATGCCTGAAGAAATGCATCTTTGAGAGTTTCCCTGAAAAAAAAAACATTTGGTATCGCTTGCAAAAACAAAAAGTAATGTTTTACTCAATTTGACAGTAATGTACTTAGAATCCTGAGATAATGCGAATAAAGCAATAAAAATGTATTCCAACATAATTCCTAATCCAAACGTGCAAAGTGTCTAAAAATGCCTGTGATATTGAATACACGTGAGTTTTACTAGATACAGTTGTTTTTCTATGGTTTGCAAATACAAAAATGAGGTATTACTCAATATGACTGTATACTGTAACACTCAATATGACAGTTATTTAAACATAACTCCTACACCACACATGGAAAATGGCTAATAATGCCTGAAATAATGCATCTTTGGGAGTTTTACTGGAAACATATGCTTTTTTAAATCTTGCAAATGCAAAAAGTAGTTTTTTAATCAATATGACTATAATGTTCTTAGAATCCTGAGATAATGCGAAAAAAGCAATAAAAATGTATTCAAACATAACTTCTAAACAACACATGCAAAATGGCTAATAATGCCTAGAGATATGTATTTTTGTTAGTAGTACTAGAAAAATGAT